>NW_010250745.1:0-15152 GCF_000690775.1 Eurypyga helias | reverse complement strand
GCACCGACAAAGATGTTAAACAGTCAAACACTTAGGAAACCTTGTCGTTCTATGAATGGATCCTTTCCTGAATTATTACACATCATACAGCTACTACAGTGGAGACGTCATGGAACGTATACATTATCATACTGAAAAAATGTGCGTGCAAATGTTATTCCCTTTTGTCTTCTGGAAGGCAATTAATGCCTCTTTTCCTCTGGTACCAGGTTGCCTACTGGGATACATAAAAATAATTAATACCTTGGAAACATTATCTCATGTTTATTTTATTTAAGGTAAAGTATTTCTACTACAGGTCAAAAAATCAGGCTAAGATTTTTGTTCCCTGGAGATAATTCAGGTGCTTTAACAGAAGCTGTTTGCTTTTTTCCCTAAAGATAAGTTGGTACCACTGCTGTGTGCAGTGACATGGATTTGAGACAACAATGTTTTCTTGGTTTTGGCTGGATAGAGTTAATTTCCCTCCTCGCAGCTGGTACAGCGCTGTGATTTGGATTCAGCATGAGAATAATGCGATAACGTGCTGTTTTGGTTGTTGCTAAGCAGTGCTTACGCTAAGTCAAGGGCTTTTCAGCTTCCTACGCCCTACCAGCCAGTAGGTGCTCAAGAAGCTGGGAGGCAGCATAGCTGGGACAGCTGACCCAAACTGGCCAAAGGGACGCTCCATGCCGTATGGTGTCATGTGCAGTATATAAACCAGGGTGAGTTGGCTTGGGGGGGCAGTGATTGCTGCTCAGGGCCTGGCTGGGTGAGGGTTAGTGGGTGGTGAGCGGTTGCATCACTTGTTTTCCCTGGGTTTTGTGTCTCTCTCTTTGTTGCTTCCCTTTTCATTACTCTTCATGATTATTATTAATTTTATTTCAATCGTTAAACTGTTCTTAACACAAAAACTTCTTTATTTTTGCCCTTCTTATTTTCTCCCCCATCCCATGGGGAGGGGAGAGGGTGAGTGAGTGGCTGTGCGGTGCTTGGTTGCCAACTGGGGTTAAACCATGACAAGCATCAGTATGTCACAAGTCAGGAAATTAGCGTAGGTTCCCACAATTCCTTCTCAATTCCTTGAAGTTTCTTGGATGGTTTGCTCTCTGAGGAGCTAGGCTTTTCCATATACTACAGAATCCTATTAAGTAATCTTCACGTTATGTTCAAAAAGAGGGGGTTTGTTCCATTTTTAAAGTACGATAAACAGCAAATAGTCTAGGTACAATATTCCTACCTGTATGTTCTTCTGTACGAGTCTCTGGTTGCACGTTAAGTGCTCCAATCTGCTACTACTGTTTGTGGTTCAGTTGAAAATCCTGTACTGGAAAGAACAAGCGTGAGGTGCCCCAGTTGTGTGGTATGGAGGGAAAAGTGAGTCAGTTCTCCTACTTCATGTGCATTAAAAAGGGGGTAAGATCTTTATTGACAGACTAGAAATTGATAAAATAACGCAGAATATACAGAATAAAAATATTAATGTACATCTTTACCTGCAAGGTCACTTTCAGAGCTGTCTTTCGCGGGACGCGCCGTACGAACAGAGCACAGTGTCTGGTGCGGGAGGGAAGGTGTATGTTGTGGTTGGTAACGCTGTGTCCTTGCCCCAGGGAGCACGTACTCTGCCGGCAGGAAGATGCGAGCAGCGTGCCCCAGGTAGTGTACGGTCCGCTGTTAGACTTCAGCCTTGCTTCAAGATGCCTAAGTACAATCCATACGTCTGTTTTGAACAAGAGAGGAATAATAAGGGGCACGTTAAACTCAGTTGTAAAACTGCCAAATTAATTTTCTATCTGACATATTACTTAAGTATCTGATCTGTTCTGTCAACAGACTAAATTCTATTTTAATGCAAATGAAAACCAAATTAAGTTAGCCAAACACCAGAATCCTGTTGTGTCTCTCTTTCCTTCTGACTCTTTTATACCACGCTCTAGGGATGACTCTTGCAGCAGGCTTAAAGGATTTGGTTTTGGGGAATGTTACTGTTTTACAATAAGAATCTTGATTCAGCCACAGCTTGAAAACATCTCGGAGGCTAAAAGTCATTAGTACAGATAAATCCAAGTCACACCTGAGTACGTGAGGTGTTCCCCGTGATCTGCAGGCCTTCCCTGCAACCCTTCTATGAACTTCATCTGGAACAATTCGATCCAAAGGGTGAAGGAGGAAGGAGAAATCTTTCCTACTGAGGCATCTGCTATTGCGGTGCTGAAGTGGCCCAAGCTGGCGCGTGCAAATGCCTGAGAGCCTCTCTGGTGTGAAAGGTGCGTTGCGAGCGGGTCGTGTTGACCAGCGTTGGGTAACCATGTGCTGGGGCAGGCTGGGTTAGTGCACCTGCTCCCCTTCTCTCTCTGAAAGCCCTCAAGCTCCTTGTCACTCTCTCTCCACGCTTCTTTTTTCTTGATGGGCATATTTCTACTTATTCCCTCCTTCGGATACTCTGATTCTTTGTTCTAGTGTGATCTCTTTGTGCCCTCTCTGATGTCCGTTCATAGGTAAACGTGCATCATTCATATCTGGTCCTATGAACTCTCACAAAAATAGGTGGTGTGAATCCTACTATCACGTAAATGAAGCTACAGCATAAGGTTTAATAGCTCAAAACTTTTATATGTGAAGAGTAGATTTTAGTGTGTGAAATTTGCCGTACCGTGGAACTTGGAATTTATAGAAAATTCATACTTGGAGAGCAGCTTTGAAGGAATTAGTGTGTTAACAACAAATATAAGCATTAAACGTAATAGTCCTTGTACAGATTCAACAAACATGTTTACTGTTTTGCAAATGAACTCTTAAATAAAAGTTTAAAATTGTTATTTTAAGCTTAGTGTTTAAGACTCTGGAGATACTGAGACCAGCAGATAAAATAATGCAAACTACTCTGACAGACACCTCATTCCCAGATGTGTCCCAGAGCCCTTGTCCTCAGCTCTCCTCTGCCTGGGGTCTGCAGCCTGGGTGCCAGGGTGCCTTTCTGTAGGCATGGGGGGATCTGGGGGAGAGGCAGAGGAAGTTCTTGTCATGTTCTTGTCTGAGCCTAATTCAGGGTCTGGTGCTTCGAAAGAGCTTTTGGTTTCCACATCCAAGGTTACAGTAGACATTGCTTCAGAACAGCAGAGATAGGGAACAGTAGCTTTCATGGTACTGTTTTTACCTAATTGTAGTATTTCTATTTACGGGGAAAACAGTTATACCAAGGCATGAGATCCCAAAATGGCTTTTCAAACTGCCCTGATTGAAATACATGAGATGAGTTTAAGGACTTTGCTTTCTCTTGTCTTGTGAGGGCTGGAGGAAAATGGATAGAATTTTTCTAATCAGATGAAAATTACAGATTAAATAAAAATACTGGTTGTGTGTTTTATGACAGGCGTCTGATCCAACTCCTTTTCCATATCTACCTCCAAAATTATCTGTACCCACCCTGCAGAAAACAAACATTTCAGTATGTTTACTATCGCACTTTGACCAAAAAAAGGGCCAGATGTTTCTAGTAATACGGTTTTTCCTATGTGTTTTCTCAGAGGTTCAAGTGAAATACTTGATTTCCATGTGTTCTCGGAACTGAAATAATTATCCTACTAAATATTTCTATACTAATGTGAGCTGTTTACAATAAGAATACAGGTAATGACTCGTTAAGTCACAAGTGTTTTCACATCCTCTTCCTTGTTTCAACCATATAAACATTTAGCAGTATCTGATGTATTCATTCTGTGCTCCTACAGCACCTGGTGTAAGTGCCTTATCCTGAGCTCGAGGGCCTGAACACAGCACAAACTAAGATGAGGTTTATGAGTATCTCTCTGAATCCACAGTGATGTAGCATTATCAGACACCAGTTCTGTGTTTAAAATAAAAAACAAACCCAAAACAACCGACCAAACCCAACAAACCAAAAAACCCCCGAACATCACCCTCCCTACCACTCACCCGACCAACTAAAAAAATGTAGTGGCAGAATAAAATAATTCACAAAACGATTTGGACTCCCCAGAAAAATTGTCTTGAGGTTCCTGCATAAAATCTGTGAAATCCAATCTTAGTATATATGTAAAAAGATTGTATTGGCGACGCCCATTCTGAGTGATGCTCGTTATAGCTAGAAAAGTACTTGTGGCATGTTGTGTAAATAATATTAAAAAAAATTGCCCAAACTGGACATGTGGAATTGTGCAAAATCATGCATGTACCACTCTGTGCAGGAAAAAAACCCACCTTTAAATATATCTAGAACATGTAATTTAAGTCTGAGGGCTGTAATGTGTAACTGCCACACTGTGTGGAGAGCAGTGTCTGCTGTCGAGAGTTAACTGAGAGTTTTGCTTGGAGTGAAAACTGGGAGAGAGGGACTGAATTCAGCCTTCTGACCACGGAGGTGTTTTAACCAGTTAGCTATTGGGGTGCTGGACAAAGCATCACATTAAGAATGTTTTACTTTGTCGTGTAAAAATGAGATACTTGCATGTTCTGGAAACTTTCTTCCTAAGCAGCTATGACATGTTGTTCAAATAATAAACTACTTGTCAGTAGGTTTGGTCCGTTTTCAGTCTTTGAAATCATGTAATTGCCTACGAGTCTTCATCTCTGAGTATTCTCATGAGCTTTCCCAACTTTTCAGCCCTTACTTAGGACTGGTAGCAATTCAGGAGTAGGATGAGTGATAGCCAGCCGCAGGTACAGAGTAGCACTGAACCCCTGCTCTCTACCTGCTGTCAAGTAGACACTCAATTCCGTGTCTGTCTTTGAGCTGAGTGTGGCACAGGATTTAGTTGAGATGTTGGACACTGCTGTTGTATGCTCCTCTCGCAGCGATGCTGACTTATTTTAGTTGCTTGCTCCTCAGAGGATGACTTTGAAATCCACCGTAATCAAACCGAATTTATAAGGCCTGCTGTAAGATTTCACAGCCGGAGTCCTTTGCAAGAAAGGCTTTCTCTGAATTATGCTCAGGGAATGGACTTTTAGGTAGCTTTTTTTGGTTTTTGGCAGTGTGCCTCCTCAAAAATTCAGCTTTACATAGTCTGTACATAGAAGGATCTGCGGTAATTGCAAGAGAGCAGATATGGATACATGTAGACCGAGGAAATCCATAACTCTTAAGGGTGAAAGGATCAAAAGTATCCATATTTTTTTCTTCTACGGTTGCTCCTGTAAACATCAACTTTATTCTGAAAGCAGAAAGCGTTGTGGAAAATAAAAGGTTGGAGTGTATTTTGTGGGAGACAAATGAATCTTGCCACGTTCTTCACCCTCTCTCCGGTTGTCCATGTTTTAAGTTCCCAAAATCAGCAATCTTATACAGGACAATAGAAGCTCATCCAGTCAAGCTGCCAAAACAATTCCATGTTACTCCCATGGTCAGTCATATCCTCAAATTGCTGATTAAGTCCCAGCTGAAGTAATTAACTTGATTAAAGAAAGAAGTGTAGGTTAACTAGATGCATTACATTTTAGAGCAGTTGGAAATATGTTAGTTGAACATAAGGTGGCAGGGATTTTGAATCATATGCTCAGCTTTACTGTCAAACAATGAGGGTTGAGATGCACGTTGTTTAAATGAATATTGCCAAGTCCTGGTTAGAAGTCTTCTGCAAAAATAAAGATTTTATTTGTTGACCAGAAAGACCCATTTCCTCTAAATGTCATATAACCCCCTCCACCTCAGACTAACAACAGCCTCTAAGGTGATATGAAGGATATTACTTAAAAGACCGTGTGGGAGAGGAGAGAGAAAAAGAAAAAAGGGGGCAAAACACCAGAAATATGTGACCAACTCTGTCTCCTTCTGGAATACCTTCTGATCCAAGATCCAAAGTCTTGAACATTGAATGTTCTTAACTTGAGTAGCTGAAGCAGTTGGCAGACAAATGAGAGTAGCTACACTGTCATCCATCTCTAAATACATACGTAATTTGGTAAAAATAGAAGTTGTGAGAACATCCAAATATTGATTACGGCCTGTGGGAACTGATTGTGTTCTTTTTGATGGAATGAGATCCTTTGTTAGGTACCTCTGCCAGGCATTGGGCAGTGTTAGGCTGCTGTATCCCAGCTTCGGACACAGCTCAGTGATACGTTTCTCTCCAGAAAAGTTCTCTTATACATTAACTTAAGCTTCCAAATGCAGAATTTGGAATTAATGAAAAACAACCTCCGTGGTTGAAAAATGTAAGAGATTGAATTTTAAATGAAATTACTTAATTATGGTCTGTGAAATATGCAACAAGCCCTGAATTTTGAACAAAGCTAAAAAAAAAAAAAAAAAAAAGAGTTTTATAGCAGTAGGTGCTTCAAATTGACCAGGGTTTGATTTTCTGTAAGGAAAACTAGCATTTTACCCTTTAAAAAGTTATTTCTACTGTTAATAAATAACCCAGAGCTGAAATTTCAATTTTTCAGAAGGTCAAAAAAAAAAAAAAAATAGATTATGTTAACTAAGAGATGGGAAAATAAATGTTCACTTCCTGGGGAAAGAAACAGATTGTGTCTCCTAATGACTTTGCATTTGTTCAAGTAATTTTTGTAGTCAGTTCCGAATGGTCTGAATTGTATCAACATTTATTACTACTGCTATCTGGACAACAATAATCAAAACAGAACTAAGAAAAAGCTCATGAGCAGTTGATACTGGCGGAGGGGAGTTGGAGTATATGCACATCCCACCAGTAATTAAGAATGTAACTAAACATTCCGGCCAAAATGAGCTGGATCCTCCTTAATTTCCTGTTGTTTTCTTCTAGACCAACCAAGCTGAAAAGAGACACTGATTTAATTTGGTGAGGAATACGTCGCTTGTCTGATGCCTTGTTTTCTGCTTGCTCGTGTCTTGCCAACAATTATCTTGTCAAAAGGCAATGCAGGCAAGAGATGAGCAGTCAGAAAACTTTCGATAGAGGTAAACCTTTTCAGTGCAACAAAACTTTGTCTAAATCCAATCAAATGTTATTATTTTAAGGACTTACCTTTACAATTGACATTTTCTGGACCTGAACTCATAAAATCATAGGATGGTTTGAGCTGGAAGGGACCTTAAAGCCCATCCAGTTCCAACCCCCCTGCCATGGGCAGGGACACCTTCCACTAGACCAGGTTGCTCCAAGCCTCATCCAGCCTGGCCTTGGACACTTCCAGGGATGGGGCATCCACAGCTTCTCTGGGCAACCTGTCCCAGTGCCTCCCCATCCTCCGCGGGAAGAACTTCTTCCTAATGTCCAATCTAAACCTCCCCACTTTCAATTTAAACCTGTTACCCCTTGTCCTGTCACTACAGGCCCTTGGGAAAAGTCCCCCCCAGCTTCCTTGTAGGCCCAACTCCTGAGCATTAATGAAGATTACAGCACAAAATGGATTCAGA
Organism: Eurypyga helias; assembly: GCF_000690775.1. Lineage (NCBI taxonomy): Eukaryota > Metazoa > Chordata > Aves > Eurypygiformes > Eurypygidae > Eurypyga > Eurypyga helias. Next base: position 7,810 of record NW_010250745.1, on the reverse strand, counting down.
TCTGAAATTAAGATTAATTAGAGAAACATGTGATAGAGCTGGGTCTGTGCACTTTGCCAGTGCTGTTTATTGGAAAGGATGTAGTGCTCCTTGTGGGATCTGTGGCACTGGGACTTTGGAGCTAGAAGCACCTGGGACAGCAGACCCTGCTGACTGCCGTGCCAGTGCAGTAGTATCTGCAGGAAGGCACAATCCCTTTTCAGACTTGTATGGATGAGTATGATAAACCTGTAAACTCTGACCAATTGCTCTCTGTCTCTTTTAGCTGTAAAAGTTTGTTTCTTGTCCAGATCAAAGAAGGCTTTAGTGTCCAAAAGGCTACTTGGTTCTTGCCAAAAATAGCAGTTTGAAAATATTGTATCTTCCTCCAGTCTCTACGTTACATCCTTAAATCACCTTGGCTAAACACTGCTGGTGCTTTGGGGGGGTCTGTGGCTATCTGCACACTCTGCCCAGTGAGAAGCTGGTTATTTGTTTAAAGTCTAGGTAATCTGTATATACACACACATATATATCATGTATATAGGCTGTAAGTAGACATCTGGATCAATGCGAAGCCTAAAAATCCACGGAGACGTTGGATTTCTTGATGCAATGACATACTTGACTCGGTGCTGCTTCTGCCTGTTGGACAAACTTAGGGGAGAAAAGGGGTTGTCTTTTTATAGTCATGGCTTGGAACGTTACTGAGCCATCAACGTGGGGTTGAAGGAGGGGCGGTCTGCGGTGGGCTGGAAAACGTGGTCTTTTGTTGATCACACGTCAGCTCTTGGGCAGCGTGCTGGCGTGGTTGGGGTCGTATTTTGGCTTGAAGATGTCTTCTGTACTTGGATGCAGTAAATGTAAGGATTCAGGCTAAAAGGCAGAATGAGGTTTAATTTACCACTTGGATTTTTCTTTCAGGAGGACCTGGAAAACTGATTATGCGTTTAATAATGCAGAAGCACATGGTGGCTGAACCATTGTTTTGTTTCTTTACTTTTGTAGTTCTTCTGTAAAGGTTACAATGTTCTTCTGGAGCAAGTTCATACACTTTGGGCTTTTCACATTCACTTCAAGAACAAACACTGAAAGTACGGTAGTGTTGTTTGCCTTAAATTTGAGGGGGGAGGCAGAATCCTGCTGTTTAGTAATAAAAAGATATAGAAAGTTTCTGACTGAAGTTTCTGTTGATAGTTGTAACGTGTGCAAATTAAAAAAAGTTACATCTCTTTAAAGGAGACGCTAGCAGGGTCATAATCAAAATGTTTTCCTCTTCTTTTCAGAGCTGTGGTTTTGCTGAGTTGTCATGGCATCATAACTCATTCTGTTGTGCAATCTCGTAATGAGACTGTTAACATGGTTTTTTTAACTATGCTTTTATACCTGTTGTATTGGCTTTTGGTAGCAATTCTGGAAACGCATTTTCCCTTTTAGACTTAAATTAGAGCATAGTTACTCCAGGCCTGCACAGGAAATATGCCCCTGGTTCTTCAGAGGGGGAGCTGAACTGTGCTCTCCAGTTCCAGTCACGCTCAGTCCCTTTGGAATGGGTGCTGTTCTCCCGTAACATCCTCGATGACTAACTTGTGATACTTGCCAATTTACTGGGCCCGTAACCATCTTTCTGTTCTGCAGTTGTCAGGTTCTAGTGCAAAGTGACCTTGTCCCACAATTCAGAACTCCATGTTGTGGCTGCGGTTCAAGTGCATTAATAATAACATCAACTCTTTGTTAAAATTAATCTGAAAATAATTGTGACTAATGAACGACTAAGAAAATCATGATGGTGTTACTGACAGCTCATGAGCTGGAAAAGAAGTAAAATGTTACAGAAGCATTTTGTTTTGAAGTTTTCTGCCTGTGCTTAAATATTCACGGAAGTTTGGGAATGGTTCCTGGCACCTCATTGCCATGGTGATCGGCTCTGTGCATGATGGAACGCATGAGTCAGTGGGAAACAGAGACCCAACCAGACTTTGAGCCGCTCTATCTGTTTACATTTATATACGCCGTGAAGGAATTGTTTTGCTTTTCCTTTTAGCCATGAATGATGTGTAGCAGCAGCAGCCGCAGGAAGATGTAAGGGGTGTGTGTGTGAGACACACACTGTAGGAAGACAATATTGAGGTAAATACAATCTTTGGCTGTTATTCACAAATTATGAACATGCAGGAGGGGCTGGGGCTGTCTGCTGCCAGAACAAAGGTGCTCAAGACTCTCTATTGCCTGGTACAGAAATCTTTCTGGTAGCACTAATGCCAAGGATGTTATTGCATTGTGTCAGGAAATCATGAGGCTCTAAACTTAAGGGTCGAAAGCTGATAGTAGGTTCTCTATTCTATATCTCTCTTGAATTTTCATGGTGCTCTCTTTGTCTGAAGATTTAGACAGTGCAAGCCTTCCGCTTGTTTTTGTGCCTGCTTGATTTCATAACTTCCAAAATTTGCATGAAAAGACTTGAAACACATAATAGAGCCTGTAAAGGTATTTATAGCATAGTAGAGAGAAGTTAAACTGGCTGATGTTCCTGTCTAGTCTGGGTTTGTCTGTCTTTTCAGCCTCCCACAATTCTGAGACGGGAAGTTGTTAAATAAGGTTCATGTTCTCCAGATTGTTTAATTTCCTTTTTTTGCCTTACACGCTCTTCATTGTGTTGCAAGAGCGGGAACTGGTTGAATCAACCGAAGGGGCGATGGAAAACACGTTGCCTGAAGGGAAGCCAAAAGGTTGGGTTATCCAGCTGGCTGCCTCTTCCCCTTCACATACCTGCTTGCCCCAAGGCACGACGGTTCTCTCTATTGGGTTTTTTTCTGCCACCTTCTGCACTTGGAAAGGTATTAAAGCAGCTGAATTGCACCAAGTTTAAGTTTTTAGTACTTTCTCCAGTGTGGCGTTTCGTAAAAGCTACGCCCTTTAGCATCAGGTGAAGGAACTGTCAGAATTAAATCCCACTAATATGTCCCGTCTTCTCTCGGTTTCAGAGGTCCCAATGGCAATGGCAGCTTTTTTCTTCCCCTGCCTCATTTCTGCCTTTGTGAAACGCAGGCTGCTGCCTGCGTGAGGTCATGCTGCTCGTGGAGGGGCCTCCGGCTCGGTTTTCTGGACCGCGGCTCCCAGGACCTTTTGGATGTTATGCGAATAACTTCTTTCTGGATTGGCCCATTGGTGAGTGAACGTGTAGCATGGCGTACAGCGGGCAGCAATGCCCACAACGTAACGCAGAGCAGAGGAGAAAGAGCCCTGAAAGTAATGCGAGCTGATGGAAGCTGCCAAGGAAATGAAGGAAGAGTAGAAAAAGGGAATAATTTGTTCTGACCAAAAAAATAAAAGACAAATAAAAGGTAGAGGGCTGCGGAAGAACCCTTTGCCCTCTCTCCTGGATCAGCTTGGTCCTTATGCTTGTAGCGGGATCTCCCCTGGCAGCATTTGGGAAGGATGTTTGTTGTGAAAAGCCAGTTTAAGAAATGAAGCGGCGGGGAACGTGGTATTACCATGAATTACATCTTTCCCTCGTCCTGATCGGATTCTGTTTCTCTCGCTGGCAATCTTGCCAGGTGCACAGCAAGGCAAGCAATTCCAATTTGAAGGTGTTGATGGTGTTTTTCTGTTGCTGTATGTTAAGTGTAGTGGTTTAGAGGGCTCCAGTCAGGGAAGTTTACCTTTACAAGCAGCGGGACAGTAGCCACGTGTGCCACTGCCAGCATCTCCACTTCTACTTTATTCCCTAGAACTCGTTAGCAGCAGCCTGTTTTGCAACATGCAGGGAATACCACACATAGTGACAATTTATGAGGGACACCCCCACCCCCGATTATGCTAGTCTTTAATTATCCTTCCTGAGATACTAGTTGCATGCTTTTACTTACTCCCACCTTTACTCCTTTGTAACAAAGAGCCTTTGTTGGATAACGAAACCATAGCAAGGTGGGAGAGCTGATGCTTCTGCAGGTAAACGTTACAGCACTATTTAAAAATTAAGGATAGAAATGAAATAATACTAATTAAAAGTATTTGAAGCAGACTGAGCTCGCGAGCTTCACCGGAACTTACTGTTTTCGGGCCGTTTTTTGTAAAGTGATGGTAAGTGTCAGTGGAGATGGTCTCCTGTGAATGAAGAGTAGGCTCGTTGCTGCTCCCGTTTCTGCACAGCACGCTATGACTGCTCCTGCCCACGCTGGGTTGTTCCGACCCTGCTGACGTCCCCACCTAGCCCTCTCGTTCAGCTGAAAGCCTCGCAGCTTCTAGCAGCCTGATCTGCTTTAAGCTTTCAGTGGAGTTTAAACATCAGGTAGTTTTGCATGTTTAATTTAAAAAATTGTCACTTGTTTTGTGGCTTTTATTGCTTTGAAAAATAGTTAATTTAGCAAGTGACTAATTTAGCTATCTCTGGGTTTTCTTTTCCGCTACTAAGCGTTTACCAGGATAGCTCACGCTTCCTTCGCACGCGATTTCGGAAAGGTTTCCGAGTGAAACCAGCATGCACGTACAGCACTGGCAACAATCTATTTGCTAAATCATCTGACAACCGAGATGCACACCTACACAGGTGTATTTTGGTGGCTGTTTTAACAGTTTATTGGATGATTTTGCAGAGTGTAACCTGGCAGGTGCCACTGGAGGGCTTGCAAGTTGCTTGAAGTGATCCTCTTCTACCCCTGTGCGCTGTATTCATAATTTTTGCTACAAAAATCATCATACTCTAGTTAAATCACGCACACTGTGATTTTGATTTGACTGAAAATTACTGTTCAGGTAGTTGTTGACCATCACTGAAGTATTGATTGGTCTCCTAGTAGAGCTGTCATGATTCACTGCCAGGTCTTCAGCTTCCCGCCACCAATTATTTTGGTCTATAGATCCTTTTAAGAAGTAAAAAGCTAAAAGCAGAAATACTGCTTTATAGTTACATTCAGAGTGATCCACTGCTGACAGTCATTGTTCAGGTAAACAGCGTCTCACGGAGCTAGAGGGTAATCGCCTGGAAAGTTGGATTTGAACTTCTTGTCCGTAGGAGTGCTGAGGTTTCAGCATGACAGCTCAGGGATGCGGTAGAGAAACGCGTAATATCCCAAAGGAAGAAATAATTACGATGATGCAAAAGAGGAAGCCAGGGAGAAGCGATGAGAGGCGGTAGGAACCAGAACACTCCGTTGCGTTCATGGTAGGAATAAATGTAAGGGCAACTCAGGTTGTGGACCTTAACGAAGGACAGTGTTGAGAGCTGTAGCGGGATGGACAGCTGTGGGCTGATGGAAGAAATCAGGGACCAAAGAAACTTCAGAAAATCAGCACAAAAAAACTGCTTCCCATTGCTGAAGATCTGAGCTAAAAATGTCAACTGGTTAGAATTACAAATCAATAGGAAATTAACTCTTTGGTCTTGGTTTTTTTTTTCTGTGGGTTCTGAATAGGACCTGCTCTCAGTTCCTCCAGTTTTGCCATCATTTATTTGAACTGAACTGATTTTTGTGTGTGAGTACTGACTCTCCACATATGTTGCACAGAAAATTGGAAATTCATAACAGGTGAACCGGAAAATGCCGCGGTTTTTTTCAGCCTGTTTCATTTCAGCGTTTCAGTGATGTGCAGTCCTTAGGAAAAATTGATCTAAAAAAAGTGTCTGAGTTTATTAAAGCTATTTAAAGTATGGCTGTAATTCACAAATCCTCATTTCTGATCATTTAAGGTCATTTTTCAGTAGAGGTTTCTCTCTCTTATGTACTCAGCTATATCAGTCAGAACTTCTACCCATAGGCATTTAAATAGTATAAAGGGCAACATCATCAGAAGCAATCTGCTTAATAATAGGAAGACTCTGGTAAAAATGTATCAGTCTACTCTAAAGAGTTTAAATTTGCCACTAATTATTTTCATGTGCATAATGCAGCGGTGTTGCGCTGAAACTCAAGTGGAGAAGTTGTGGTGTAGCCCAGCATATTCTAATGGGGTTTAATTCCCATATATTTCACCCTGTGGAAAGGAAAACCCTCCTGGAAGATTGTGAGCTGTGTGTACAGATGATGTGCTGTGGGAGAGAATTGTTATTGTCAATGAGATACCTACAGAACACATGCAGAAAGTCTTCAGCAAAACTGCGGTGGGCAGAGGAAGAGAGTAAGCAGTGGTCTTCCCGGTGTTTCTCTGGATTAACGCAGCGAAAGGGTGAAGAGGCTGTGGAAACGTGGCATCAAAACCCAGTGCTGTGTCTTCATCCCCGAAGAACGTTAGCTTTTCTCTAATCAAGGAGATGTATGGTCTGTTCCCTATCCTGAAAGATACTCTGGAGATCTCTAAATAGGAAGCATCCCAAATTCTTCTGGGAGAAATCAGTGTTCTGCACTTCCTTCTGTAAGGCAGTCCCATCAGAACTCACTCAGCTCAGGAGTTTGAACATAGCTCATCGCCATCTGCATTACGAGTGCTGCAAGGGGGTCTGTCGTAGGATGAGAGGATAACCTTGCTGTCTCTGCATCGTTGGTACGGATGAGACCTAGACCCGTTGTCGCTTCGCAGGTCCACACAGACACCTCCTGGTCATGAGAACGATGGGCCCTGAAGAGTCTACAATTCCCCCTAATGTCTGTTTTGAGCTTCAGCTTATAAAAAAGCAGCTAGAATAGTGCTGGAGAGTAAACAACGTGCAAGCTGTACATAACAATTTTTGATTTATATGCTGCACTGAGCCAAAACAAAGGCTTTCAGAAAGTTTTCACCCACGGGACTCCTGCGGTAATAACTGCAGGTTGACATCCCCCAAACCAATAATGAAGAGGTAAGGGCCGTACTGGGGAATTTTGTTGTTGTTTGTTGCTGCTTTAAGTGAATCAGATGGCAGGGAGGGGGAGAAACAGCTATAATTAGAAGGCTAAATTCAACACAGGGCTTATAGTGGTGGAAGTGCATGCTGGATTCATTTTGCTACTGGGGGTGAGCTTGGAGTTCCATGCGTGTAAGTGCTGCCTCGTGTTGTGTGCCCTGTATCGAACACGTTCCCACGCACAGCTACAAACCGAAATGCCTTATGGGGTCTGTGAAAACTAGCGTCCTTAGGGGACTTCCTCCCTGCTCTCCTAATTTTGCCGCTTCATTTAGTTGCTAAATGACTGTTTTGCTGTACAGCTAGGGTAGATACTTGAGGGGCAGCAGATCCACACGCTTTGCTGTTCTCCACGCAGCTGGGCTGTCTGCTCCAGCCACCCCATCCTATACCAGTAACTCTTTTGGCAATGATAGCCAGGAGTCACGAGCTTTTTTTTCTTAAAAAAAACCCAAACCAAACCAAAAAAACCCCAAACCTTTAAGGTTTATGTGGTTTTTAAATCTGGGCTTTTTATTCTATGTCTGCTAGGTATTGCTAAAATCCATTATAATGTAATAATATCTGAGGTAAAATAGAAAAAGAAAGGAACAGTAGGAAATCTTTTCAAGGATGCTTTTAATACTGCTTTTACTGCAGATGCTTTCTGTCTCACAGCTAGGTGCAAACAGGGTGACTATTCTGAGGAGATTTGTATAAAGGTAGTGACTTGTGTGATGAGGGAAAAATTGTAATTATGAAGAAATGCATACTGCTTTACTCATAGCTCTGTTAGAAATTCCCATTTTTCACTTTTATAAATGCCTTTTATGCAGTCTTTATATGGATTGTACAGTAATTGGAAATAAATCTTTTTTTCAGTAATAGAAATGAATGTTAAGAAAAAATCATCTAGATAAGTACATAAGGTAATGCTGGTAGTCTCAGATGTGTCTGATCATAAATTATTAGCAAAGCAAGAAAGAAACAGCCTTTCTCATGTCATCATGGCATCCTGGGGTGCATGAAGAA
>NW_010250744.1:0-19617 GCF_000690775.1 Eurypyga helias | reverse complement strand
GACAACCAGTTAAGATGGATGCCAGCCGATCTGGGACAGCTGCCAGGAAGATAACCAGTACGACATACCTAATTAATTTTAAACAGGGCATGCATTGTATGGTACCTCATTCTGTCTGCAATTTACCCATCAACAACAGAATCTCATTTTGTTTTTAGAAACCATTTCTTTCCTATAACTTGGCTACTGGAATAAACTCTGTCTTTAAACACCACACTGCCTGGTGCTGTCACACTTGCTGAAAACAGCATGTTTTATACCTTCCAACACACAACATGCAGATGTCACTGGGACTGATGTGATTACCCCAGCTAATTTCTAAGGCAGGGAAGACAAAAAAAAAAAAAACAAAAACCACTCCACTTTGGAATCCCATGCTACTTCAGGTCAGGGAAACTGCCACATGTGGGAGTTGGAGTTAAGAGCATGGATGAGCTGTCTGACCTGAAACAGGTTATGACACCTAACAGAGTTCACTCTGTCTTTCCAAGATGGGGAGCTTGGCCCAGCGCCTCAGCGTTATCTCAGCCATCTCTGGCACGCTTTGAGCTGCAGGAAAGCCAAAGGTGACTTTATATGGCCTTTCCAATTTGGCTGCAGTGTAACAGCACATTATTCCTATGAGTATATTTAGCTTAGTGAATTATTTCAGTCCAAAATTACAGCTACATTTAACTACTGTGTGGCTGACATTTGTATCTGCAATAGGCCCATGCAAGTGTGAATCCAACAAATTCAACAATTCCCATGTAAGATAAGGATACTGGATAAAGATACTGACCCTCAGACCTTGTGTTTCCCCAGCTAGTACAGAAACTCTCCTGTGTGCCTACCAGGGCATAACCCTCTGCATGTAAGACTCAGTTGCAAGTCCAGCATTTTGCACCATTATTACACCAGCAATTCTTATTATTCTTTAAATGTGTCCTTTTCACTTGCAGGCAAGCGTCTTTCCTGAAGATGCTGAAGAAGGCTTGCTGTCCTACTCCAGCACAGGTCCTCCACCTCTTCCACCTGCTTTCCTATGAACTGGGGCACCTGTTTCTCAAGCAGACACTGCTACAAGCAGGGACAGATTCCCAACAGTACTGCAGCTACAGCTGAAACAAAGGGCTTTCAGCAGGGAATGGCTCTGTATTCGTGCTTACTGGGAAAGGCTCATGCCAGCTAGCTCCCACGATGGATGGCCTGATGATAGCAATGTTCAAGCTTCCTTTCTCTTGCTGAATCAGGTATTCTGACAAGGCTTTGGTGTAGGTGTAAGTGTTGGGCCAGTCCCCAAGCAGCTTGGGTGTGATGTCTCGAATGATAGATTCATCCAACCACCTACAGGAAACAAGAAGGACATTGTTATCTGCCACGCAGAGAGAGATGAGATTGAGGCAAGTGAGATGACCAGCGAGACAGGAATCCTCGCCTGAAACCAAGGATAAGCAAGTCAAAGCCATTTAAGGCAAAGCAAGGAGCAACTGGTTTGGATTCAGAACACCTCTGTGGGAGAAAAGTTACTTTTGTCTCCGAAGTTCAAAATAACCCTGGTAAGCTTCAAGCTGAAGCTGAGTCCAGCTCAACTTCATATATCTATACAATCTCATCCTAAAGCAATCCCTCTGTGCATTACATTTCACTGCAATCCGTAACACAGATACAGCTTTGGTCTACAGATTGATGGAGGTTTCCAACCTCCACTCTCACCAGGCAGCACGCGTCCTTAGCCAACGCAACCCCTCTGTACTCCCAAGCACGCTTCAGGAGGTTTTGGGTAATCTTGAGTTACCCAGTTGAGTAGCATTACAAAGGTCTCCAAAGCCAGGACAATGTACTACAGTGATACTACTCCAGTAACACAATTCACGATGTTAGATGCTCCTGCCTACTGGTTCTCCACTGGGTTGTTCACATAGAAAATTAAGAAACTGTCGGAGCTAGCTGCTAAAAAATAATTTTAAAAAATCCCCAAATTCCCAAAATAACAGCAAATTGTTTGGTTTTTTTTTAATGCATTCAAGTAGCTAATCCATCAGAAGTAGTTATAGGTCCACCCTTAAAATAATGGCCCTTACCACCGTGGTGCTGCAGCAAGGGCCTGAGGCTGAAGGGCTCTTCCCCAGCACACTACCACAGCTTCACTATCCTGCCTGCACTGGGGTCTAAAGGACCGGAACCGGCTGTACTTCCATAGCCCCTGCACGCCACTGCCAATCCCTGACAGGCTTTCAGCAGTCTGGCGCTACACCACAGAATCAAAGATTAACTCCTGTAATCCAATTTGTAATTAAGTCAATGGATTTACAGTTCAGACTGAACGGGTGTGCTCTTCCCAGGGGCAGCGCAAGGATACTGTTTCCTGCAGATCCTCACTTCACCCCTCCTTGCCTTGAATTTCAGAAACAGGTGGAGGTCAAGGGGAGAGGAATAAGGTGGAGGCTGTCACACCTGGAGAATTACTTGATCGTATCAACTTAAATGTGCAAATACCTGACGGCTCAGGTGGCACACGCCGGGTTTTCCAAAGGCTCTCATCAGAGAAAGGTGGCAATGTTACAGGAGAACTGTTATATGAGAAAACACTGATTCACCAAAGCTGCCAAACGGTTTGCAGGGGAGGGATGAAATCAGGGAATTTCCCCATTTTGGAAAGAGTTAGGAAGAACTGGACAGTTTTTAGTACATAGAATTATTTGGTTTTTAAATAAAAAAATCTTTATACAGGCACAAATACTTGCCTTTGCGACCCTAGTGCCGTGCTTCCGAAACAAGGCAGGAAAAATTGCTTAAGCTTGAAATGCAAAGTCGAACTACACAGAGGCTACGAGTAGCACAGAATGTCGACTGAATTTACGAAGCTTGTCCAGGCAGCCGTTGAACCCAGCCTCCTCAGGGTCCCAGCTAAACCGCTGCTGTTTGAATCTGCCGAGCAGTCAACTACCAGCCTCCCAAAGGGAGATTGTCTCTGCGGAGCCTGGCAGAAGACCAGGTTCATTCAGGAGCTCAGACTGTGTTTTTTCCCTCTTTTTCTTTTTTTTTTTAATTTCTTTAAATAGGGGCTTACAGGTTAGCGCTCTCACAGTGCAAAGACGGGCGTAGAAGTACAAGGAGAAGCAGTTTCGCCTTGCCCTCATCCTTCCAGACAAGCCTCTGCGTTACTTTACGTGGTCGTCAAGAGGCCCACGCTCCTGCCTGTCTCAAGGCTACCACCCTAGCAGGTGATCCGATCTCCCGGCATCGCCACCTCAGGAGCGCTGAGCCCACCCTTCGGCGTGGCGAACTCTTCCTGCTCCTCTGTGACCTACTTTGAAGGTTTTGAAACACCAAATCGCAAAGCTACGGCTTTTGCTCACGGCTGCAATCGCCCCGCTGAAACAAGAGATGCAAATTAAACAATTAGTAACCTCTGACTTCACCACATAGATGCTCCAAATTACTCTGCTGTAGGAAAACATACTTGCTGTGTTAATCACTTTGCATTCACAAGACGCTCTTTCTTGTATGTGATGACGGATCTACCTTTTCTGCAATAACAAAACCAGTTCTGCTTCAGCCGACACTCCTCTGTGCGCTGTCTTCCTTACCTCAGCACACCCTTCAAAGCTGATTTCCCTCAGCTTTAGATTAAGGCAAACCTCGCTTGATGTGGCAGATTATATGTTTCCTCTATTGGCCTGGCAGCACGGAGAAGTGTGACTTTTGGGTTACACAGATTAAGCCTAAAGCTTTACTTGTAGGTTAAATGTCAAAATACTGGAAAAGAGGGATATAATAGGATAAGAACAGAAAAAGAAATAGCTGTGAGTCCTGCCTCAGATTTCAACTGAATAAAGACTCATAAGCGTATATCAAGTGCAGGGCCAAAAGCATTATTAAATGGATCTATTATTGCATCCAGTTGTGTGATCATGCTTCCCAATCCACCCGCAGAAGAGCACTTTAAGACGAAGGTTGGTTGTGAAGGGAAGCTTTCACAGCTGGCTGATGCAAAACACCATCTGTATTTCTTCCACCTTTTTGAGGGGGGTTTATATTTCCTTGTCTGCTTTTTCTCGTCCCCCTTTTTTGGAAGGTAACATTCTGATATCTGTTAACCTCCTTTCTCTGAAACCTTCTGTACCCTTATATCTACATGTTATTTCCACCACTGACACGGTGAATAATAAAAGGTGAGCCTTTCCCATCTCCTTCCAATCCTGCTTTGTCCTCTCTCTCCCTCCAAGTAATCCCCTGCCCTTCCCAGTCTCTCAGTTTTCTCTATCCCATTCTTCCTATGCCGTAACATCCCACAGACCTTCCCCAGCCTGCTCCTTCACCACCCTGCAGCTCCATGCATCTCTTTCACATCCTGCCTTTGCTTTGCAGAACACCCTCCGAACCCCGGATCCTGGAGAGAGTGATTTTCAATGAGGCCCACCAGATTTCACTGCCTTTCAATTGCTGTGAGCAATTACAGCGCTGCCTACAAACCCCGCGAAGAAAGAGATGCCTTCCTAGCTGAGGGCATGCTGGGGTCTCTACCTCACTAAGAGTACCGCGAGGTGCAGAACTTCTGGAGTATAGGGCATAGGAAAAACAGTAAAACAATGTGAAAAATCTAGCAAAAAGGCAAGAAAACCCTTCTCTAATTATGTGGCTAAGGAAAAACAACCAAACACACTAAAACACACCAAAGAAAGCCCATCCTCTGTCGCTCAGTATTTTGTTCCAACATCATCCTCTCTGCTGCACAGACAAACTGTGATAAATGAATTCCTGGTGTCTTACGTGAAGCAGCTGAAGCAGCCACCCCTGGGGTAGCCAGGCACTTCTGCACATTCCTGATTAGCATTCAACCCTTTGCTGGAGGCTGTTAAATGTGAGCCATTAACACTAATTTTGGGGGCAGCTTTTTGGGGCAGCGATACGTAATATTGATAGCCGTGAACTCCAACGGGCATGGTAGAACTGAGTCAGTGGGGAAAGAGGTGGCAGATTAGCTGGACTGTAAATAAAGGTAAGGTAATGCATTTAGGGAAAAGCAGTCTAACCTGGTCTTAGCGGTTGGCGAACTCAGAACTGGCAGCTGCAGCTCAGGAAGAGCTCTTTGGGAAGGACAGCCGACAGCTCTGTAAAACCTACAGGTCGATGAGTAGCAGCAGACAAAAAAGTCAGTCCAATGCCGGGCATGATCAGGTACTGAGAGTGAGACCAACGGTGTCATTTTGAAGCTACTTGAATGGCGCCCACACCTCGAGTTCCGCGTGCAGTTCCATGTGGCCTCTGCACCCAGGGAGAGAGTGGAGTGAAAAGAAGGCAGAGGAGGACCTCTCAGCAAGGAGACGGATCCGTTGCCATGTGAGGAGAAAGTAAAAAGGCTGGGACTACTGAGGCTGTAGAAGAGAAGGTGCAGGGGGAATGCAATACGGAATTACAGAACTGCAGAAGCAGCGAAGAGGGCAAATACTGCAGATACTGCAGCGCTGCAGCTGCGGGACGTGCGATGGAACTACGAGCGTGACGGTTGGAAACGGGTAAAAGAAAGCTCGTCTGGACGCAGCATTAGTAAACTTCTGGGACTTGCTGCCGCAGGGGGTTGCAGAGGTGGAGTACCAGAAAGTTCAAAAGCGGGAGTGGATTGTAGAAAGTATCCCGGTTGGTGTAGTTTAACCCTAAACGGCATCTCCCATTGCCACTGCTGAGAGCAAGATGCTGGGCCGGGTAGTCCATTGCTGTAATGCACAAGGGTATTTCTTATGTTTTTATCATGCTCCACTTGCTGAATAAATGGTAAATGATAGGTGACTGCTAGCTAGAAGTAAATATATCCAAGAATATGAGCTAATGGGGAAATTTAAATAACAAACATTGATTTGTCCTAAATTTTCTGGAGTAGCTTTTAGATGGGGAAATTACTTATTTAGACAATTTTTTAAAATAAAATCCCAATGGTTCTCCTAGTGGGCATTAATTCACCTCATCTCCTATCACTCTAAATCAAGGAGAAGAAAGATTTTATACCAGCTCTTTGGGTTACTAGTTCACAAGTCAGTTCCTCCACACAAGCGGAAACTAAATGAAAACAAAGATGCAGCTATGGGAAAATCTGTCTAAGGGGGAGGTCTCCTGGGACCTTTATCAGCAGATTTTGTTATTCTTTCTAATTAGTCTTCATTCTGGTAAGCCTTTTTGTTGATCCTTCAAAGTCCTGGATTCTCATACTGAACTCTTTCTAAAACTGCCTGTTTCAGCCTCATCCACATATGACTCCAGTTTAGTACCACTGGATTGTTGAAATAAGTGGAAACAACTTCGGGAATCTGAAGAGATAAAGAAACCAATATAAGCTATATGAAAAATTTCAGTTCTTACTAAGGTAGCAACAGAGCCGAGTCTGGCAGAAAGAAGCATCCACAACTCCATTCCTGATAGCAAATGAACTCGTGAGTAACTCGTTCAAATTCTCATGAAATCACACCGTCTTTTTTAAAATGTTGTGGGGGAAAAGTTAGAGGCAGCTGAAATCACAGAGTTATTAAGTGTGGTTTATGCATTTTCTAGTATTTCTGTATTTGGAAAAGTAGTGTTAAGCTCAACCAAATGTGACTTCAGCAGTTCTCCAGATAAAAAGGCTCCAAACCAGAGTCTCTATTCCTTCTGTTTTCAGAAAACCTCAGTAAAGTAGCTTTACTGTAAAGTATCTGTTTTCAGAAAACCTCAGTAAAGCTACTTTCAAGATAAAATCCGGAAAGGACAGACTTACTGGATGACATTCTGTGGACAGTACCTCTCAAAAGCACCTAGAATGAAAGCTCTCTCTTCCCTTGGTCCCACTCTCACGGCCAGCATTTCCTGCTGCCATGGGTGCGTGCAGCCAAGGCCATACAACAACAACAGCAACGATGAACAGAAATCCCACAGGACAGGTTATGTGAACAACTGGGAGGTTTTCTGCAGAATGAAGCCAAACCAACGTCAGAAGAGGTGATGCAGTTCCTACTTACTCAACTAAATCGAAGAGCTTCTTGGGTTCAGCTGGGGGTGGGTAGATGACTTCGTCTATGCATTTCCGGACACAGTTTGCATAGGCGGTGGAGATGTGGATGAAGGCCTCGAGGTTCTGCATCTGCCGGGCCAGCTCTAGGAGCCTCTGTGTGCCCATGGCATTCAGTTGCAGGGCATGTCTAGAGAGGGCAGGGGAAAGGAAAACAAACAAAAAAGCATTTCACTGGAAAGAACATATCAAAGCTGAGCATTATCCAAACCCCAAATAATGAAAAAGGAAGTCAGGGAAGAGAAGGGGTCAGAGCGGAGGTGAAAGGTTCAATGAAATGCAAGGGTTAAACCAGCTTTCAGAGCAATGCTGTTGGATCCACTGAATGCATCCCAAATATTTTTACAATTACCTATTTACCTATTTTTACAATTACCTTACCTTTACAATCAAAGGATCAGAGGTAACCTTTCATGAAATCTCTAAATCTGACATATTGGCCCCCCCCTCCTGGAACAAATATTCCCAGAACGCATGACCACCGAGGCATTACGGTTCCTATGGTCCCCATTCAACCTGCTTAAGGGACCACTTTAAACCAGATGAACCATGGTTTCAGTAAGCAGCAAAGGGTTCTTGGGCCCAGAAAAACAGATGCATCCTGAAAGAAGACACAATTACAGATAACCGCTTAAATTCCGAAGAAATGGGGAAGAGGACTGAGAAGCGTTAAGAGAAAAAGAGTCCTGATCAGCTCAGCAAGGCTGACCTTGAAGCAGCCAGCATAGCTAGAAGTTGTCCTACAGACTCTCTGCAATGGGCCTCAGTGAACAGGCGTTCAACTTTTTTGCACGCTTCCTACCGGAAGACACTTTCCTGTACAGAAGGGAACAGGCTAAGGATTATGCAATCTGTTCAGCCCAGGAGTAGCAGCTTTCCACAACACATACAAGATTATGAATATTGCTATCAAGTACAATATACACTAAAGAAATTAATTACACCAGCGTTGAAGAGAAACTGTTAATAGCCCAGCTGAATGAGAACAGAAGCTAAGAGGATGATCAATGTTTGGATTACAATATCCACAGCCAGAGATACCTTTTTTTTTTTCCCCAGCATGCTGTTATTATATTAAAGACTAGCATTTTCTATAGATTTCTGTTTCCTGCTGGCCTTGCAGCATAATGAATGCTTCAACTTTAGCTTCTCTTCATATGAAAGGTACTCTTCCGTGTACATTTCTATTCGATTGGATCCTTTCTGAGATGGGGTGAACAAAATTGCTCAGAATATAGGCCCAGCATAGATTTCTGGTGAGACTTTCAGAGTTCCTTTAGCCTTCTAGGAGAATATAATCTAACCATGGTGATTGTTTACTCTTTAATTTTCTATTTGCATTAAAGCTGCATCTACTAATATTTCAATGTAACACAGTTTCTCAGATTTCTGCCCTCAAAAGTATACTCCATCTGGATATTTCCTTAAATGTACTGCATGTTGATGCCAATAATTCATTTAGGTTCTCTGTTGCTGCTTTTCTAGTATCTTGATAGCCCTGCTTTTGCACCCCCCTTATCTCAGGCTCTACATATTCTGTGGTAGGCTTTGGACTTCTGCCATCTTTAAGAAATAGTCTTATTTTTTTTGGGTCATCAGCAAGTTGCTGTTCAAAATTCTTGTTTGCTAGAACCTTTAACTTGCTAGAACTTATACTCATACAATATATTTTATTATTCAGATAGGAATATTTGGATTTTAACAACTTCTTGTATCTTGCCATTTAATCGTATCAATTTTCCTTGTTCTGTTAGAGGGATTTTGACAGGTCGCATGCAGTTAGCCTTTAAATAGTTTCTACACTGCTGCAAGCAGATGACCATTTTACCACCTTCTTTTAAGTTCTTTTTAGCTATCATCCTTCTTAAAAACTTTGTTTCCCTTTGATGTTACATGTCACTGTGGTGTATTTTTACAGCATTGTCATTCATGTATTGATTTAAGAACATTTATGCCTGTTAAAGCAGTGCTTTGGTCCTTATATCTTGAGCCAGGTTCTACATATGGTTCAAGATTAAATCAAGAGCTGCTTCCTTTCTGGTGGGTTCTCTAATCAGTTGTTGCAAAAACCAGTTATTTATGGTGGATGCAGTGGGTATCTATTTAGCCTATGTATGAGCAGATGAAGACTGTTATTAATAACTGTGTTTTCCACTCTCACAGCTTTAGTGTTTTTCAAAAACCTCTGAAGATCTGGCAATCCAGATCATCCACCTTGGTTTGTTGACTTGTATAATTTGCATAGAAGCACTTACATATCACATCTTTGTTTAGTGGTTTATTTCTGTTGCTCTTTCTTAATGGAAAGCCTTCCTGGACAGGCACTCCCAAGGGAACTCCTTCAGAAACCCAGCATTTATTTTAAACAGTTAATTACACTGAGTGTTGGGCATTTAAAAGCTTGTGATAGGCTCTTCTCTTAACCAACATCTCATTTCCCTCTTCAGTCGCTCAGTGACAAAGAAAGGCCTTTAACACTTGCTTCAGAGACAGACAAAACATAGTTTCACTTCAAGCTGTCTCCAGCTACTTCTGCCAAAACATCTCCCTCTCGACCTAAAACACACTTCTCCCTATCCCCGTTTTAGGTCGTACTTTACTCCCTTACTATATTACAACCCAAGCTTGCAGTTCTTCCTTCTGTTGCCATGGAAATCTGCCAAGATACTTCACTTTTGACGTGCATATGCACACGACATCTTCAGAGCATTTACCCTGCACGTTCGGAGCAGAACCACACGTCACAGGGAAGCGTAAATGGAGAGTGGTTCCTGCGGCTGTGCAGGAGAGGCGCTGGGTGGCACGCCATGGGCTACTGCGCGTTCTGGATCATGCTTAACGGACACAGAAGGCAGAAAGCGGGACGTACTTCAGGGGTTCATCAAAGCGAACCGTTGCTGCACAGTGGAAGACAATATTGACCCGGGTCAGAAGCTCCTCCTCGTCTTCAGCGCTGATGGCCAGCTTGGGCTGCGTGAGTTCAGCATTAATAGGCTTAATCTTCTCGTGGAAATTAGGGCAATCTTCTCGGACCCTGTCAAAGACCTTGAAGCACAAACAGAGAGAGATCAGGTACAGAATGAGGCTATTGAGATAATTTTGATTTGTAGCCAGTCCGATTACATCAGTCAATGAAATTGGCACAAAAGGGAACGTCTGGTTCCTTCAGGGGGAGGGCACAGGTGAGATGATAAAACAGTTAATTCACTTGTGCCCTCCCATGGGAAAACCTCAGAGGAGACGCAGAACAAAAACGTAGGTGGCAGTGCATTGCTCTGAGGAGACGAATGAATCTTCTCTGCACCACTCATTTCCTGGGTCAGCCGCCCAAATTCCTGCATCTCCACATCTCCTGCAACCCCTTGCTGTCTGACCTCTGGGGCTGCCTGTAGGACCATAACGGAAGCTAAAGAGGAGGCGGGCAGAGTATGGAGTGGGAAAGCTGGGAAGCATTAGACTCCAGCTATTTTCTTGGTGGTTCTACGAAGGTCTTGAGGAGAGGAGGGGAGCAGGGCACATTCTGGCTCCTCCTCCTCCTTTGCTGTGCCTTGTCAACTGTCACTCTGTTCATGTCGGATGAGTCCTGTGGGGAACTGCCTACGGGAGAGAAAGATGGGGAACCTCAATAACCCATACTGCTACGGCTGCTGACTGCCACCAGCAAGTTTGCGTGACTGGACAAGTGTGAAGCTAGTTGGCCTCTCAAGCTATCTTCCAGCTCTTTTTTTTCTGCAACTACGGTCCATAGCTCTTTCCAATACACATTTTCTACCCAGTCTTCTGCAGAATGACAAGACCGTGCATCTGTCAACTAAAAAGATCCCTACATTTCTATATAATGTTCTGTCCAAAACCAGCATCTGGCAGCCTGCTTTGCCCAAGATCCGAGAGAGCAGGTGCTCCGAACAGCAACACAACGGTGCACAAACCTTCTGAAAGGAAAAGGAAATCACTACTGTCATCACTAGAAAAGTGCCTGTGTGAAAACAGCAGTTTCCTCAGTTCCCATTTTCACTCTGTGAGTAGCTCAGAGTCAGTGATAACAGTATAGCAGGTCTGGGTGCAGTTCTGCTTGCGCTGTGAAAGCAGATGGCTGCTGCAGGTTCCACCTGGGAGACCTTTCATGTGGTAAACTCACAGGCAAAGAAGACGAAGCCTGAATTTCAAAACACTACGTGACTTTGCTGGAATATGAATTGAAAAAAACACCTTAAGTTTTAGAAGCATCTGGTCTAAGGGTTTTATATTGCTGGCCAGCATTATTGTATTTGAGAAACTTCAACTGATATAATAGTAACAATGAAGTCCGAAGAACTCCTCCCTTTGGGGGACAGAGTGACAATGAGAAGGGTAGAAAGAATAAAGACAATAGAGAGCATTAGCAGCGCTAATATCTGTAAAATATCCTGTCTTCTAACAAGAAGATGCTAGATTGGCATATATACATCATCTCATGGGATGCAAACTGTGATTAGACACAAAATGGAAAGGTTTCTCGGAGAACCCATGTAAAACCAAACACTGTAACAGTTTTAGGAACAATTCTGCATTTGTTTGTTCTGCTGGAGAGTGTGAAACTTCACCCTATGAGAGTTATTACGTACTTGTCTTACTTTGGCATAAACAATGCAAAGGCAGAGAAAGAATGAATCAGCTCTTTCTCCCTTTTAGTCATGGCATATCGAAAGAAGAATAGTATTTCTGCAGTGCCAGCCTCGCTTGAACCCGGACAGTTGTTTTCTGCCTACGTACCATCTCCTCCTGACGTTCCCACTGCAGATAATGTCCCCTCCAGTTTCTGTGCCTACTCCTAGGTGTTGCCTACTACCACATGCCACTCTACAGCTGTAGTTTTCACTCCCTCCAACGATTCATTCCATTTCTCTGAAGGATGAAGGCAATTTCTAAATGCAAGTTCACAAATCAGCCTAGTGCTTTGGAAACCTTCCGGATCACGAGAACAGTCAGTTCATCGTCACCATTGAATCAGGTAACAGGAGCAGCTGTTTAATCAAAGTCTACTGCCTCTTGTATAGCATCCGAAGATTTCAGACTTGTCGGTGCTTTACAGGAAAGCGCAAGAAGGTTTAGTGACTAAACAAATGCAGCTTATGCTGTGCTGTTTCCTATAGCTCAAGGACTGCTTAACATACGGGTGATGCTCAGTCTGCAGGTAGCCGTAACGGCATCTCTAAATTCTGATTAACTCACCCAGAGCATGTACAATAAATCCCCAATAACTGCACGAGGCCTAAGGATTGTTCTGTCTTTTCTTTTGAGATGCCGCCCGCCAATACAAAACATATGCGACGTACAGAAGCGGGCTGGCGTGCTGTACTGTTGGAGCCACATGAAAACTCTGGCCAAGCAATCCTCCAGAAGTGGTGTAATAATTACCACAGAATTACAACGAAGAGAAAACAAAGATGTTTGCTTTCAAGTTGATCAACTGCGTCCCATATTAATTAAACTGAGGGAAATCAGTAATAACTTTTCCTGCTTTCAGTGTCTTTTTGAGTGTCCTAATGCATTCCAGGGGCAACATTGGATATTGGAACAAAACAGGATAAATGAACCTAAACCCACTATTCTCATTTTAATCCTCAAAAAAGGATTCAAGTTAGGCATAGGTTGTTATGCCCCTCAAGAGAGGTGAGAATGTCACTCTGGAATGTGCTGATTTTATAATAAGGCAATTCCCACTTATAATAATAATCTAATATCTGTGATTTCAATTCACACTGTGAAGCAATTACATGAAACCAGGACTTCTAGAATTTCTCTCAACATTATGAGTGTGTTTGATGGGCATCCATTTCCCTATTCCCAAAGCCCAATTAAGCTCTGACCTCCCTTCCCAAAGGACATCTGTTAACTCTTTGTGTTCTCTGCTCTTGCCTCAAAGCATGTAGTAATTCAGAGATTTCTGCCCATCAATCTTTCAATCAGAATTTTTTCCATACCACAAAGACACAAAAACCTCAAAGAAATGGCAAATTGCGCATCTATGGAACAACACAGCTGAAAATTAAAGAAAGCACTGAACAATGTAAAATGCCACGGGCTTTGCTTCTTCCTCAGGAGACACTTTCAGTGAGGCAAATACAAAATAATGAAGAGTAGAGTGCCTAAGCCATAGCCCACTTTAAAAAAGAACTTGCATGAGTTGGATAAGACCTGTGTCTTATAACTGCTTTTCAAGGAGGCCTGGGTAGGCCTTAAACAACGTACTGGGATAAGACCTGTGTCTTATAACTGCCTTTCAAGGAGGCCTGGGTAGGCCTTCAATTTTTTTGACTACATCAGTGCTAAAAAACCAACTTACTATAACGGGCACCATGCAGGATGACACGTCATTGAGAAACGTAGGTAGGACAGAAAGCGTGTCTCCTATTTGCTTGGTGACATTAACTAACGCTATTTCGTGTGCTCCCCCCTGACGTGAAAGCTTCATCTTCCCAAGCGCTGAACAAACACGTCCCAGCAGTGCAAACCGTGGTGAAGGTGGGCTACGGCTCCCCATTGCGTTATCAGCCGAGTCTCTACCTTGCTCTGGCTCCTTTCTGCACCAAGCTGCCTCTTCAGCGACAGCACGCACGGCTCTCTGCCAGAGCAGGGCCAAACGCTTTGCTGACTGACCCAGACAGAATCCAGTTTTTAGGTGTGTCCTAGAAAGTTAACATTTTTTTCCTCCTGTGGTACAAAACCAACAATCAATCAAGTCAACAAATTACACTGTTTTAAACAGATGTTGCCGGCCTTTTTTTTTTTAAGACCAATAAGAAATGGTCTTCTCTGGTGTACAATAAGGCAAAGCGTGTTTAATAGGGAAATTAGGCTTCTCTAGGAGAATTAGCAAAAGATGGTATGCACATTTAAAGGTATTGCTGTATGAAATCATTTAAAATGGAGAAAAAACAGAACTCCCACAAAATGCATCTTATGTATGAGGAACTACTGAGGAGATAAAGGTTGAGAGAGTTCAGTTAAAAAAAAAAAAAGGCAAAAAGCTTCTGTCCTTTCAGATAAAGAAATGCATGAATTGCTTCTATAAAGGAGATATGATTTATTTTAAGCAAGACATAGGCTAAGGGGTAAAACATCGTGGAAACAATTGCTTTAAAGAACAAAGTGTTCAATGGGTGTGTGGCATAATTTTTAGAAGTCCCTCTTCTGAGCAGAGCATTGGCGCAGAGATGCTGGGGAGCAGCCTACATATAGACACACAGAGTAACACCCTGGCACGTATACCCGCCCCCCTGTGATTTCAGTGGCACCATCAAAAGTGGATACGAGTGACCACCACAAATCGAAAATACTGAAGGTACCAAAGTCATGAAATCAGCTCTTTAAAAAACACCTGATCCCTGCAGTTTTATTCTGATGAAAGGGCTTAGCCCAGTTGTGTTTGCCACCGATAAAATCCTCCAATACAGTCTCGAAGGAAGGAAGGTGCATATAGCTACTTTTAGGTGCATATAGCTACAATTGCTATTGTAGCAAATCTGAGAAATCATTGGGCTTAGCCCAGTTGTGTTTGCCACCGATAAAATCCTCCAATACAGTCTCGAAGGAAGGAAGGTACATATAGCTACTTTTAGAATTGCTATTGTAGCAAATCTGACAAATCATTGGGCAGCTTCTTGACATAATTAGCCTGCAATTAATTTTCAGCCTGGTACATTTCCAGCAATAAGCATCAGGATTGCTCAGTCAAGAAATGTGTGAAAATGCAGCTCAGGCAGCATTAATGGGCATAGACCCTTCTTCTCCCTTGTGCGCTCTCTGCCTCATTTCCTCTTCAGAAAGTTGCTTTTAAGTACGGTTCTTCTCAAGGCAAATAAAGCATAATTCATCTAATCAGTTAGAAAGCATGCAGCAGAGTGTTCCTCATTAGAGGAAAACAAATGGCTTATGCTTCAATCTAGAGCTATTACTTTCCCTTGAGCAGAGCTAATGTAGTGCAAAGACAGTACCCATGGACCAACATCCAGTAAACAACGCAGCTGATCATTTAAAGATAAAGACTACAGAAACAAAGAGATGACAGACAGTACATTTCAATATAGGTCAGCTAAGGCTAATATTTATAGCCAGCTACTTAGGATGTGGTTTTAAACAGCCAATTTCCTTGAAAATTGGCTGCTAACAAAGCCTGCTGTTTTCTAGCAAGATGACTTGGGTTATGTGTCAGTTAATCTGGAAGGCAAAGGGAACTCTTTCAGAGCCAGGAGCATTACGGACTTGACAGACATGGAAAAACTTTCCGTGGTCTGAAGTACCATCATATAGGTGGATGGACAAGTCACAAACACAATATGGAGCTTTTTCACATTCATCACAGACCTGTCTTGTGCCCCTGTATGGTATTTAGGCAGAAATCACTATCAGCATTTGACGGTATCCTTGACATTTAAAACAGGGGAGGAATTTAAGTGGATGCTTGGAGCTTTTCCTACAAGGAACCATTTAACATGATTTTTCCTAATGCATTTTCCAGAACTGTTTCCATCCCTCCTCCAGAGCTGTGCCCCAGTGTGGGCACAGGTGCAAGGGGAGTCAGTTGCCAAAGGACAGGAGAAGCACTTGGCTATGGCCACAGTCCCGTCCATCTTCCTTTCATAGAATCATAGAATCACAGAATGGTTTGGGTTGGAAGGGACCTTAAAGATCATCTAGTTCCACCCCCCCTGCCATGGGCAGGGACACCTTCCACTAGACCAGGTTGCTCCAAGCCTCATCCAGCCTGGCCTTGGACACTTCCAGGGATGGGGCATCCCCAGCTTCTCTGGGCAACCTGTCCCAGTGCCTCACCACCCTCTCCGGGAAGAATTTTTTCCTGATATCTAATCTAAACCTCCCCACTTTCAATTTGTACCCGTTACCCCTTGTCCTATCACTACAGGCCCTTGTAAAAAGTCCTCTCCAAGCACCCTTGTCGCCCCCCTCAGCTACTGGGAAGCTGCAATGAGGTCTCCTCGGAGCCTCCTCTTCGCCAGGCTGAACAAGCCCAATTCTTGCAGCCTTTCGTCAATTCCCGCCACGCAGCACTCACTGACGGCTGCTTAGAGAGTTACCGTGTGTACCTGGCACTGTTAATAAGTACAGAGTTATCCAGACATAGGGTCTGAATCTGCTTTTCGATACCCATTGACTTAATTACAGATCTTCGAGGTTTCTTCAGAGGAATGATGTGAAAGAGGTGGCCATCACAGCCTAAACACAGCACGACGGCATCCTCAGCCAGCTGCAAAACAGCTGACCCAGCCCACCACAATCAGTGGCAGCTCTGCAGAGCACTCCTTGTTTATACAATCATATCCCCTGATGGCTGGAACTGGCTGAGCCCCACGGAAGTCTCGGGGTCTGACTGGTGGTGTCTCTGTATGTTAGACCATGCAGCATCTCACAATCTCACTTTTTAATAAGAACGGATCCCCATGACTAGAACCATTCAGACAACCTTATTTCAGCCTGGCCCTGAGGGTACTTCTCCTTCTGCTACACTGCTGCTTGCAGAGAGGATAACCAGGCACGCTGGCTGTCACACAGATCCAGCTGAGGCAGCTAGCACATAACCTGCACACGTGCACGGTGCTGGTACGCAATTCAAAATGTCGATTCAAGGACAACGCCGTGGATGTACCTGGGCCCCATGACTCCTGTAAGTAGTTCTGGGAGAGGCTTGAGGTACTCAAGACTGAGGGGTGACCCCATCGCTCTCTACAGCTTCCTGAGGAGGGGACGGGGAGAGGGAGGTGCTGGTCTCTTCCCCCTGGGATCCAGTGATAAGACACGTGGGAATGGTTCAAAGCTGCAGCAGGGGAGGTTGACACTGGATATTAGGAAGCATTTCTTTACCGAGAGGGTGGTCAGACACTGGAATGGGCTTCGAAGGGAGGTGGTCAATGCCCCACGCCTGTCAGTGTTCAAGAGGCGTTTGGACAATGCCCTTAACATGCTTTATTTGGTCAGCCCTGAATTGGTCCGGCAGTTGGACTAGATGAACATTAGAGATCCTTTCCAACAGAAATCCCCTCTTCTTTGTCTGCAAACGTTCTATGGGGCCACCAGCTATGTGAGCAAGCTGATGCAAAGAGCTCAAGCTGATGGCCTTGAAGTGGCTGTCTGCAGAGGTGCTTCCCACTCCAGGGATCATTACCCTGAACCTCTGTATAACACAGATTGTGGAATCTCAGTTTGTTTCTTCTGTGACTAAGTCCAATACAAATACTTTGGCCCTTTTATGCTATTCCACATACATTTTTGTTATGTTCATCATGACAATGTAATTTTTTGCTTAGTGTTTAAGGAAAAGTGCTAAGCCCAGGCATCTCCTCCTGTCAAATACCTGCTTCTTTTCCTTGCTGTCACTTAACTATAATCATATTTTCATAGTAAGGCTACACGCAGCACACACAGTAAGTAAATAAACTGGAAAATTACTGGGAGATGATCAGAAGGTAATGCAATTTATGAGACTGATAGGAAGAGCAGGGACACTTCACTTTACACAATTGTGAAAAAGAGACTGAGTCCAGTGAAGAAGAAAACAGTTGATATTCTAAGAAAACATCTAAAAAAGGATGACTTAATGATTATAAACCGATTTTCTATAGTGTCACTATTCCAAGCAAGCAAGGAAGTGGAGAGTTACAAGTAATCCTTGATTTCCATCCAAGTAGCCTTCAGCTTAGGGAATTTAAAACTTCTTTAAGAAGATAGAACCATCTGTCCAAATAGTGTCCAGCTACTTATAACAGTGTGGCTCTGCAAGTACCTCTCTTACTGGAGACCAGCTGTAATTAATGCCTCTGATTACAGCCAGTTCTCAGAAGAATCCATGGAAATCCTTCAGGAACGGTTGCAGAAGCCCACATGCAAGCCTGAGAGTTGGATACAACCTCTGTTTGCATATTATACAAAATATGGACCCCTTTCTGTGCTTGAGATCCCTTTTTATAGTGCTTGGATCAATTGGTCCTGCCCATAATAGGCATTCTTAAAATCTACCTCCTCCTGGCATGGATATAAGTAAAATATAAGCAGTCCCACTGAACTGTATTGAATCATCCTGATGTAAGGAAAAGGCAAATTTGCCCCATGAAGTCCATGCCAGCCTTTTCGCATGCATATTCCCTTTTCCACTAGCTTGGGTCTCATCAAGCAGGAGGTGTAGTCTTATTTCAGAATACAGATACCTGTCGTTAGGAGGGCCATTTAACGTCAGCTTGTGATAGTAACACTTCTCCCAGGAGCAGATGTCGCTCACTACCCCGTACAAAGATCAGAGCGTTGCCACAGATGGCACAGTTACACCATGTGAAAATTTTCTCCCTACCCTGCTGTCGCAGTTGTACCTGACTAGAATGCTCTGACACTGCTGACGGTAAGAGACAAGCCAGCTGATGTTTCACACACCCTGCAAGACTTCTTAAGGCAGTAAAAGGTAAGAATGAGTTTTGTTTGCAGTCAGATAGGAGTTCTTCCTTCCCCTCCCCTTCCCTTCCTCTTCCCTTTCCCTTCCCCTTCTCCTTCCCTTTATCCTTCCCAATATTTTAGTAAGGAAGGAAACACACATGCATTTTAAAGAGGACCAGGAAAGCCATATCAAGTATCCTGAAGCTCAGATTTTATCTTGCTCTGGCATCTCTCAGAGACTTTTTAGAGGGTATTCAATCATTACAAGGCTGACTTACCATCTCTGGCACTCCTCTCAATTGTTCCAGCTAAAGCCATACTCTTAAGAGAATCAGAGGATCTGTGACTCAGGATACCTTTCACACGGACATGCAGACTTCATGTCACTCACAAAACTCCCCAAATACTGGACATCTGTTAATAGAAAAGTTAGTTTTCTCTGGAATTCTATTGTCAGCTCATACTCCCTCCAATGGAGACCAAAAAGGAGAATGCATGTAAGCTGAAATGGTATTCCTGTTTTCTGCATGCCCTGCCCTTAGCTTCTAGATCTAGATTCCACCAATTAGTTTCATGCTACTCAGTACATAGAGGGCAGAAAAATGAACACTTGGGCTGATTAGGCTTCAGTTATAACAAATCCCTTGCCCGTGCGCCACCAGAACGAGCAATGCTTCCAGCTAGGCTGAACAACAAAAAGTTGTTAGTATACAAGAGTCTCCCCATTTGTCTGAGTCAGGATTATCGTTAATGAGCCTGTGTCCTTGGCCCCGGTCCTACGAGGTCATAAATTACTTTAATGATTTAATCTACCAGTGAAAAGCCCTGGCTGAAGGAGTGGAGGAGAAACAAGCAGAACATATCAGAACCAACTACACGTACTGAAATACACCTCTCATCCCACATATAGTGGTTTCACAAAGAAGAAACACACAATGTTCTAAATAGGACAACTTGCATGAGGATATATGTCCTAATTATAAATTTAACTAAGGGAAGTGCAACCCATCTCTGCATTAAGTCCCCACCTGTTCTGCCATATTCGGTACAGGCAACCTATCAATTTTCCAGATTGTCTGGGGAAAAAAAACCCTCCAAGGCTTAAAGATCTGCCCCAGACTACAAGACCTGTGAAGTTAGCACCTTTAGGACTGTGCTGGGTTCAGTCAGGCAAG
>NW_010250743.1:1036-7806 GCF_000690775.1 Eurypyga helias | reverse complement strand
CCCAGCTGCCCACCAAGGTCACCGGGATATCCTGCCTGGATGGCGGAAGCAGGAGGGGCCGTGGGCCAGGTCTGATCGCAACGCCAACCTCCCCCCTTCTAATCAGCATTGAGAGTCGAAGCTCATTTGTCTGATCGAATGGATAGACAGCACAAAAAGTGATTCATGAGCTACAAAGAATAAGGCACTGAGATGTAGGGGTTTTGGAAATAAACTGGTCAGCAGGATATACAACTGTACTTTTGAAAGAAACTGAGTGAGGCCTCACTCATTAATGACTTGGGTCATACCATTAATGTCACACTGTTAATGTCTTGGGTCTGTTACTGAAAATTGTAACCAAGAAGACTAAACCAAAATACAGCTGAGATAGCTGACTGGCTTATTGCAGTTCTTGGTGCATGGGGGATATCTCCTCCTAGCGTGCACACCAGAGATCTTTGTGCTATATTTATATATAAAACTTTAAGAATTAGTAATTTTCCCAGTCCACCCCTTTTACAATGATTGGTTAGTGATTTACATATGATTATAATACTGCTGACACATTGCTTCCACTATTATGCATGCTCAGGGGAAGGGTCTTCACCTGGTCAAGGATCGTCATGAATTGATTTTTAGTATTATAATGAGCTTTTAATGAGCAAAGTTCACAAAAAGGACAAGTTTTTTAAACATTTGCTAATTTACCAGAACATTTCTCAGCTTACAGGGACAATGCTGAGGTACTGATGAGCAGGTACCCACCTGCTTTTGAAAAGAAAGGGGGCCCATGTCTTGTTATCATGCCTTCCAAGCCTTGAGTTTTCTTGCTAAATTATCAATGTTAACAGAAAAACATAGTGAAAACCAGAATATCATCAAAACAACACACAGAAAAACATCTTGACTGAATGATTATTCTGAGAGTTAACCTTTGAAACTTCAGCTTGCCAGCCTAACACTCAAAGAACATCTGGCCAGCCACAGGTCTTCCCTAATAACAACATGTTGGTTGTTCAGGAGGACGGGATTTCAAGTAATCAAGTTTGGGGAATTAAGGAAGTTAGTGAGGGAAGAGTTAGAAAGCCTAACAAGGCACTAAGAGGTGCAAATGTTAAAATGTATTCTGTAAAGATACATATGCAGTTCCTCTGAAAAAATAATGAGAATGTAAAGGCCAAGAATACTAAAGAGTAATTTTAATGCTCTCTACTGAAATACACACAGAAATAAAATACTGTTACATGCAGAAAAAATGGAAGTACATTAAAGCAAAATGGGTAGTATTAGCCAAAGGATAAACACGGTCTTTTTAAAGTGCTTAAATCACTGTTTTACTTGAAAGAGGAGGTGAGATTAAGGGTGGTTTCATTAATAGCAGTGTCCAAGCTCCTCTGAAGAAACCCTGCATTTGATGACAACAGTAAGTTTGAGCAATTGCATACTAGGAATCATAAAAATGGCTATTAAAACAGAGGAAGTAAGTGATTACATTTGGAGTACGAAATCCTAGTTTCAGTGGATTTCATCCTGACCTTCCATATCTGTGATGCCTTCCTTGTTTCAAGAAATGAGTAATGCTAAAAGTAGTTCCTCTGGCTTGAGCAGAGCTACTTCAACAGCAGTATACTATTCAGTGAGTAGTGTTGGCATATCCCAGCCCAAGGCAACAAACAAGACAATAAACCATTATTTTTGAAAAAACAGGAAAATACAATAACTGAGTGAAGAGTGGAGGATCAGTCTTAAAAGAGATTTCCTGATTCATTGTCCTGTAAGACTAACACCAGATTTACCTGTAGTATCACAGTTAGGATGGAATGCTGCTTTATCCCAGACCAGGAAGATGTCTTGTATAGAAAAAACAATTAATCTAATCTTTCTCTATTCACAAATGTAGCTTCTTTTGATTACTTACCTACTGACAAAGGGAATAAAGAAAAGGAATACGAGTTACATTACATTGGCCCAGTACAATTTTGTTTCCTGACACAGAAATGGCTCAGCAAGCCAACACAGATTAGTATTACAGCAATGCAAATATTTGCAGTAACACTAAAAATGATCCATGAAATCCAAATTAACAACCCTGAACGTTAACCATTGATAATCTCACAAGTGGCTTTTAGTGCACTTTCAGTGCATTAGGGAAACGGTCTGTGATCAGATCTGTTCTTGAAATATAGCTGAGCTTGGTTGTGAGTGGTGTTGAACAGAAGTGTAAATGTCCTGTTTAGCCTTGAAATAGGTAACATCAGTGCAAAGATGTTTTAGAATACCAGGCCCTAAATAGGTCATGGTGTGACTTATGATGTAAGCTGCTGTTACATGAAGGAATTTCCAAGGTTAAGTTTTTCTCAGTTCTCAGCTTTCATAAAATTTAGACTCCATTTATCCTGAAAGCTTCAGCTGGGAGTGGCATGGAGACTGAGTGTAATATGCTTCCTCTAGCCCTAGATGCTGTTAACTTGATCTTTTTTCTCTTCTAGAGGGGGAAACCAAGACTAGTGCTTTCATTATCTCCCACCTGCTGTGCTAAAGGTTTGTGATGGACAGTAGTGAGCAATCCTGTATAGTCAAGAACTTCTTGCCATAGAGTTTATAGGGTTTTCTTCGTAAGAGGTAAAGTGATTATATTAGCCAGCTTAGTTAGCTTCTGGGAGCCTGTGCTGAATAGGAATAATTACAGCTTTTGGAAAACTCATTTCTCTTGTAGCAAAATAGAGCAATTGGTACGAGACTCATGTTCAGAGTTGCAGATATCCATGTCTTTTTGCTTAACGGCTATGTCAAGCTTCCAGAGGCTCTTCTGTTTCATGTGTTGCGAGAAGCCATGGCCTGAATAGTTCTGCTGTAGTGACATTATTGACACAGTTGCCTGTCTTTCCATTCCTAGTGCCAGCCTCACCTTCACATAGGAGAGCAAGGCCCATAATGCTCCCTCATCCTGTAAAACCTTCTGTTGACACAAAACCACAGGGAGCAACTTGGGCATCTAAAGGTGATCCCACCCATCTCCTAGACTATAAAGGGCAGCAGAAGAGAGGTGAGAGAGTTCCTTCCACTGCAGGAGCTGAAGGGAGGACGTAAGGAGCCGGAACTAATAGCTGTCATCTGGCCTGCTTCTGGTTTTGAGCCTCGTCCAGGAAATGTGGCCATTCAGATGATATCTCTAAGTGGGCAGAAATACTGGGGAGGAATGGGGCAGAAAGGCAGAAGTCAGTTCAGGTCTGTAATGCTTTTCTGATGCTCGTTTTGCTGCCACTATGGGTGTTCAAAATGACTAGAGGAGACTGTGAGGGGAAAGGTGACAGTTTCTCATCCCCTCCCATGTGACATTCAGAGCAGATGCTCCTCTTAGGATACCCATTATCCACACTACTTTCTGATAGCAGAAACTGGAAGACAAATCCATAGCTGTCACAAGTGCAGATTCAGTGTGCTAGCTTAAAAGACATGAATGCCTTTGTGAACATGTTGGATTCCAGCCTGCCTTTCTCCTGCCTGAAATGAGATTGGTATCCTCTTCCAGCTGCTCTTGGACAGATATCTGATGAGACAGGCTGTGGGGAGGTGGCCATTGCCATTCACTCTGCATACGGACTTTAATCAAGTAACCAGAGAGAGTGTATTATAAAGAATATTTTCTTTTCCAAAACTTCTGTTGTGGAGGGTAGTTTATGAATGGAATGGGTGGGGTTTTTTTCAGACTAAACAGATACTGCCAGCTGCAACCATTCCTATTTTATCAAAGGTGATTTGCCTGTTGATATTGTCTAGAAATCTGTGCTTGCCTACTTGTTTTACAAATATTGTTGTACTTCCCAGTACTTTTTTCAGAATGTTCTAGCTAGCAAAAGTGATTAATTATGATAATTTTTCATATACTGCCATCACCATCTTTGTATATAGATTTGTAGTTGTCCCCTGAGCCAGGAATACCAAAGATGCTTTCTTGGCAATTGAATTCATAAATCTAGGGTGTTTTTCTATCTTACCTTGCAAATACATGGGCTAGGATTTGTTAGTTCTCATTTTCATTGTTGTTGGTGATGGTGAATTTGAATATTATGATACCAGAGAATATTTCGGAGCTGTCTAATCCAAAACGCATATAGACAAGTGATTGAAGACGTGATTACAGTAGGGAGTTCATATGAGGGAATGAACATTTGCCTGTGAGGTGATCCTGGGAAAAGAGATGTAGGCAGGAGGAATTAGAAGTATTCCAGTGACCTACCTTCATTCAGAGTCTGCTTCTGTTCATCATGTTTGTGTTTCCAGAGTTCAGTAAGAAACTTGCTTGCTCTTAGACTTGCTTGTTTCCAAATCAGCTTTGCAGATGCAGTGTGTCTGAAGGGTTTAGAGGCAAAAAGCTTTAATTTAGTTCCAATTTAAATGGCAAAATGTCAAACCCATCATTTTCTAGAAGTGTCAAGTGTTGGACAGCAAAAGTGTGCAGCAGTGAGTATTCTGTTTGCAGCAGCTAGTACTACCCCTAGACAGCTGTGTTGTTTTAAAATACACTGCCTGTGAAGATCAGTGCCTTGGAGCTTGGTTTAATTTATAAAATTTGGTTTCTCAAAGGAAGTGTAATTTAAAGTCAAGGGTAGGTGAGGCGGGGGATTTAAACTTGACAAGAGTGGAAACTGGGTTCAGTCAGCACAGGACTCAGCAGTGACAGCAACTCCTCCCACGGCTCTGCGCTCGACTGAGGAGAGCAGAGGAATTCCCGGACCCCAGGGAGCAGAGAAGGAGACGGGAGGACCGCGTGCTACCGGCAGCCCCTGCTAGAGCGACTGATGTCACTTGCAGGCGGTGCCGGGAGCAACCGCGGGGGATTTAAACCCCTCCCTGGGAGCGTGAGTGACCCGGAGTGCGGCAAACAGAGTGGGCAAACAGGGCGTGTTGCGTCAGTTTCTGCGGGCAGGACTCAGCTGTGGTAACCACGGAGAAAAGCCATTGCTAGCAGGAACGTGGCAACCCAGACAGTGCTCCTGCTCAGGGATGCAGCTGTCCAGGTGTCTGGCTGAAGGGAGTGCCTGAGCCTGTCCCTGGTACCTGAGGGCAACAGAGACGGCCCCTGCGTGAGGTGTGAGCAGGTTGATGATCTGCTCAGCATGGTGGCAGAGCTGAAGGAGGAAGTGGAGAGGCTGAGGAGTATGAGAGAATGTGAGGAGAGAGGTCTTCACTCAACTAACCTACCACCCCAAAGGTAAAGGCAGCAGATGGAGGGCACACAGCTCACAGTGGATCCCATATGCTCTTGCCATCAGGCAGAGGGAAGGAACTCAAGAAAGGGAGCAGAATGGAAATGGGTCCCTGCTTGGCGAGGTAGGTGCATCCCCTCCTGCCCTCCCGCTCCTTCCCAGCTGCCCTTGAAGAATAGATATGGGGCTCTGGAACTTGAGGGCGAGGCAATTGCAGAGGAAGGTCCTTCCAGGGAGCTGCACAGGACAACCTCGTCACCCCACACACATCATGATGGCCTCCGTTAAAAAGAGGAGGGTCATTGTTGTAGGTGATTCCCTTCTGAGGGGAACAGAAGGCCTGATATGCTGCCTAGACCCATCCCACAGAGAAGTCTGCTGCCTCCCTGGGGCTCAGGTTAGGGACACCAACAGGAGATTTCCTGGTCTGGTAAAGCCCGCTGACTATTACCCTCTATTGGTTATGCAGGTGGGCAGTGATGAGGTCAAGGAGAGGAATCCAAAAGCCATCAAAAGAGACTTCAGGGCAGTGGGGTAAATGGTTGCAGGATAGGGAGCACAGGTAGTGTTGTTCTCAATCCATTTAGCAGCAGGTAAGGGTATTGAGAGAAACAGTAAAGCACACCTGATCAACACATGGCTCAGGGGCTGGTGTGTACAGTGGAGCTTTGGGTTCCTTGAGCATGGGGAGGTTTTTGTGACACTGCGCCAGCTGGCAACAGATGGTCTACAGATGTCTCAGAGGGGAAAAAGGATTCTAGCCCACAAGCTGGCAGGACTTATTGTATCAATGAGCTTTAATCAATGGGCTTTAAACTAGATTGGAAAGGGGAGGGGAGCAAAACCAGTAGGGACACCAACAGATGCCCAGAGCCTGGAGAAGAATCACTGCTCACCAAGAAAACACCTGGCAGGAAAAACAGGGGAGTCCAGATGCTCCAGTCCACAAGCCAACTTCATCAAGGGCCCACCTTAAATGCCTCTATGCGAACACGTGGAGCATGGGAAATAAACAAGATGAGCTAGAGGTGTGCACACAGGTGAGGGGCTATGACCTCATTGGCATCGTGGAAATGTGGTGGGATGGCTCCTGTGACTGGAGTGTCAGAATGGAAGGATACAGGCTCTTCAGGAAGGACAGGCAGGGGAGATGTGGAGGGTTGCTCTTTGTGGCAGAGACCAGCTGGAGTGTGTGGAACTCCACCTGGGAATGGATGAGTAGCTGACCAAGATCTTATGGGTCAGGATTAAAGGGATGGCAGGAAGAGGGGATATAGTAGTAGGAGTTTGCTACAGGCCACCTGGCCAAGATGAGCGAGTTGATGAGGCTCTCTACAGACAGATAACAACACCCTCATGTTCACAAACCGTGATCTTCATGGGGGACTTCAACCACCCCAATATCTGTTGGAGGGACAACATGGCAGGGCACAAGCAAACCAGGAGATTCCTGGAATGTGTTGATGACAACTTCCTTATCCAAGTGATAGAGGAACAAATGAGGAGAGGTGCCATGCTGGACCTTGTTCTCACCAATAGGGAGGGGCTGGGGGGGGATGTGAAGCTTAAGGGCCGGCC
>NW_010250743.1:0-247 GCF_000690775.1 Eurypyga helias | reverse complement strand
AAAAGGGGAACCATACCCCCCAACTTTAAAAGGGAAAAGAAGAAGACACGGGGAACTACAGGCCAGTCAGTCTCAACTCTGTGCCTGGCAAGATCATGGAGCAGATCCTCGTAGAAACCATGCTGAGGCACATGGAGAATGAGGAGGTGATTGGTGACAGCCAACATGGCTTCATGGCTTCATTCAGGCAGATTGTGCCTGAAATGGTGGCCTTCTACAATAGAGTCACGACCTTGGTGGATAGAGG
>NW_010250742.1:3044-6550 GCF_000690775.1 Eurypyga helias | reverse complement strand
GCATAGTTTTGGCATGTACTACAGGAACTTCATCTCCTTCTACAGTCCGAGGAAGGCTTGAGTGTGGTATTAATTAACCAAGTGGCCTTTGCCAAGCTGGCATCCCAATTCTTGAGTGTTCCACCCTGCATTGCTTTCAGAGTGGTCTTTGCACCGCTCAACCTTCCCTGAGGCAGGTGCATGGTAGGGGTACACCCACTCAATTCTGTGTTCTTTAGTCCAAGTGTCTATGAGGCTGTTTTGGAAATGAGTCTCATTATCTGATTCAATTCTTTCTGGGGTGCTGTGTCACCACAGAACTTGCCTTACAAGGCCCAAAATGGTATTTCAGGCGGTGGCATGGGACACAGGATACGTGTCTAGCCACCCTGTGGTTTCCTCCACCATTGTGAGCACATGGCACTTGCCCTGGCGGGTTTTGGGGAGGGTGATATAGTCAACCTGCCAGGCCTTCCTGTATTTATATTTCAACCATCACCCCCCATACCGAGGAGGCTTTACCCTCTTGGCTTGTTTGATGGCAGCACGTCTCACAATCATGAATGACCTGCGCAATAGCGTCCATGGTCAAGTCCACCAGGCCTCCCCATATTTATATTTCAGCCATCGCCCCCCATACCAAAGAGGCTTCACCCTCTTGGCGTGTTTGATGGCAGCACGTCTCACAGTCATGAATGACCTGAGCAGTGGTGTCCATGGTCAAGTCCACCCCTTGGTCACAAGCCCATCTCTCCCTTGGTGGCCCGAGGTGTCACCTTTATGTTTCCAGTCCAGATCTACCTGAGCCACTGCAATCTTAGCAGCCTGATCTAC
Source organism: Eurypyga helias (assembly GCF_000690775.1). Lineage (NCBI taxonomy): Eukaryota > Metazoa > Chordata > Aves > Eurypygiformes > Eurypygidae > Eurypyga > Eurypyga helias. The sequence goes on along the minus strand of NW_010250742.1, from coordinate 5,737 downwards.
CTGCTGTTTGTGTTGATGTTCTTCAGTGTCTCAGCTTTTGGGTACGTGGGTATCAGTATGACGCACTTCAATGACCAGGTTGGCTAGATGGGAAGCAATGTCATGCCATAGCATGGCAGCGCAGATGGGTTTTCCTCATCATTGCCAGTTGCTCTGTTTCCATTGCTGTAGCCACCCCCACAATGCATTACAAGAGTCAGTGTAGAGGTAAAGCACTGGCCATTTCTCTCGTTTAACAACATGCAAAGCCAGCTGGATGGCCTTTAACTCTGCAGACTGGCTGGATTCACCTTGGCCTTCAGCAGTCTCTGCAACTTGTCATGTGGGACTCCACACAGCAGTTTTCCACCTTTGATGTTTTCCTATAATGTGGCAGGACCCCTCAGTAAAGAGGGCATATTGCTTCTCATTTTCTGGCAACTGGTTGTACAAAGGGGTTTCTTCAGTCTTTGTCACCTCCTCCTCTGGTAACATTCCAAAATCTTTACCCTCTGGCCAGTCCATGATCACTTCTAAGATTCCTGGGCAACTGGGATTCCCTATGTGGGATCATTATCAGGGCAAACCACTCAGTCCATGTAGCATCAGTGGCATGATGAGTAGAAGAGACTCTGCCTTTGAACATCCAGCCCAGCACTGGTAGTCGAGGTGCCAGGAGGAGCTGTGCTTCAGTTCCAACCACTTCTGAGGCAGATCGAATTCCCTCATAAGCTGCCAGAATTTCCTTTTCAGTTGGAGTGTAGCAGGCCTCAGAGCCTCTGTATGCCCAGCTCCAAAACCCTAAGGGTTGATCCCAAGTCTCCCCTGATGGTTTCTGCCAGAGACTCCAGGTAGGGCCATTCTCCCTGGCTGCGGTGTAGAGCACATTCTTTACCTCTGGCCCTGTCTGGACTACTCCAAGGGCTACTGCATGCACGATCTCCTGCTTGATCAGTTCAAAGGCTTGTCGCTGCCCAGGGCCCTTTTTGAAATCATTTTTCTTATGAGTCATTTCATAGAGAAGGCTTACAATTTGGTTGTAATTTGGAATATGCATCCAGCAGAAACCCTCGACACCTAGGAAACATTGTGTTTCCTTTTTGCGCATTGGTGGGGACATAGCAGTTATTTTGTTGATCTGGTGACGTTCATCTTGCCATTTTACTCCTAGGAACTGGATCTTCTGTGCAGGTCCCTTGACCTTATTTTGCTTTATGTCAAAACTGGCTTTCAGGAACATTTGAATTATCTTCTTCCTTTTCTCAAGAACTTTATCTGCTGTGTTGCCCCATACAATGATGTCATCAATGTATTACAAATATTTGGAGCTGCACCCTGTTCCAGTGTGGTCTGGATCAGTCCATGGCAGATGGTAGGACTGTGCTTCCACCCTTGGGGCAATCAATTCTAGGTGTATTGGATGCCTCTCCAGGTGAAAGCAAACTGTGGCCTATACTGTTGCCAAAGGAATGGAGAAAAAAGTGTTAGCAATGTCAGTCGTGGCGTACCACTTGGCTGCCTTTGACTCCAGTTCATATTGGAGTTCCAGCATGTCCAGCATGGCAGCACTCAGCGGTGGTGGGACTTCATTCAGGCCACGATAGTCCTCTGTCAATCTCCATTCTCCATCAGACTTAAGCAGTGGCCAGATGGGGCTGTTAAAGGGTGAGCGGGTTTTGCTGATCACCCCTTGGATCTCCAGCATCACATCCTGATTTTTGCTATATAATGGAGTCTGAAATTCAGAAAACATTTAAAGGTCATGATAATTTAAAAATAAATACTCGCTGTGAAGGCTTATATTATATTGGCAGATAAAGGCATTTATACCATTCAGTGCAAGTCAAAGCATTTTGGGAAGTACTGTATAAATTACATATCTGTGGATGGCGTGACTTTTGCAGTCACACAAAGCCACTAACATTATATATGCTTTGAATTATTTCTCATTCAAGCATGACCAATTGCCCTTTGCTACTTAATGTATGACATTAGTTTTATACCTTTTCTTAATAATAGGACTTCCAGTTATGCAGCATCTTCTAGTAATGAAATTTACCATGTACTTTAGTTGGAATCTAAATTATACTTCTGAACATTTAACCTGCAGGAATTTGGTCTGGAGCTGTTCAGTTACACTACAACAAAAAATAGCTCAAATATATCTAAAATCAATGGAACATAAGTCTGAATGTGCTTGAATATTGCAATTCTAATAGTACAGCTGGTGAAACCCAGTTATTTGGACTCAGTCCAAAGACTGTAGGGGATAATGGAAAGACTCTGAAATGTCTCAAAGTTTTAATCCCATTGTCTTGATTTCTAGTGTAAATGTAGCTGCTCATGATCCACTCAGAATACCTTACAGGTTGACTTTAAATCTGGCCTGCACTTGCATGTACCCTTTTCAGAAAACTTAACCTGAGTTTTCAGTTAAACAGGCAGGGAATCTGACTGTATGTTGCTGCATATGCTTGTTTTGTCCTTCTATACGGGTCTACATCAGGGCACGAGCACAGCTTCCAAAGTGCAACTAACTGAGGCAGCCAACAGATGTTACAGTTTACAAAGGAGTTTCTGGCCTCTACTTCCTTGGCCTGTTCTTGAATTTCTGGGCACATTGTCAGAGACCTGGGAACCCTAAAAGGAACATGAGGTTGCCTGCTGCTGCCAGGTAAAGATAAGGATAAAGTGAGGATAGTTCTTGAAGATTC
>NW_010250742.1:0-3031 GCF_000690775.1 Eurypyga helias | reverse complement strand
CTCTTTCAGCTGTCCTTCATCAGATGGTGCCTGCAAACTTTGTTCTAGCTTAAACCTAATTAGGGATTGTAAAGTCCTTCCTTTTAGCCTGTGCTAGGGTAAGGCCTATATAAGGGACAGGCCTAGCAGATGTGGTAGTGTATATTGCCTCTAGCTCCTGGAATGCTCTATGGTCTTAGAAATTCCTATCAAGCCTTAACGTTGTGCAATAAGTTTGATGGTTAAGCATCCCTTTCTCATACCAAACACTTGTATTGCTATGATGGGAGATGGCACTGATTGTACAAGGAATTTGGTTGCCTAGCCATGATGGGGAATGAGAATGGAATAAAAAATAAACCCCTGACAGCCATGGATACTGAAACTCAGGTAGATCAGTAAAATTGTTACTGAAATTCTGATAATTCCAGTAATTACTGCCCTGGATCGTGTCCAGAAAGAAAATTTGTTGATGTCTAAAATTAATCATCTTGTCAACTCTATAAACGGGGGTGCTAAATGAGGCTCTCTGAGCTCTTCTGGGTCACAGTCAGCTTTACCCAGCATCTCTCTCTGACTTCACTGCTCAGAGCTTGTGAACTCTCAATACTGCAAAATCTGAGGACTGCTGTAAAAGATCAATGATGAGACCTGGGCTGAAACCCCCACTCCTTGAGTCTCAACCCTTACCTGTTGAGATATAAAGGCCTCCAATGTGAATATTTTCACTGAACTCAAGGGGAAATTTTAGCAGATATACCTTTATATATCTATATTTCTCTGTGTGTGTGTATGAAATTCAATTCTGAAACTTTACGGTTTTAACTAAGTTGTGTTGATTTATTGATAATTGGGCTATTTAATCTTATCCTTTATCTCAATAGTGTTAAATTGCTGTTTGTTAAATATTAATTAATAGTTTAAATTGTTGTTATTCTACCTCAAATTGCTGCTATTCCAGCTATACAAAATCATGTGTTAAATCAATGCACAGAGACCCCTGCACCTAATCCTTTTAGACATAAACCATTGATTAAGTTTGGGGCTAGGGGTGGATTCAGCAGCACCTAGACTCATTTCTGATAAGAAGTTTAGGACACAAGGGGTTCCACTCGGAACCTCACAACTCAACAGGAGGGTCTCCATCATGTCTTTTCCTAATGCCTGCATAAAAGACACCGACCTGATTCTGACTTGATTTCCTTGACCCTGTGTAAATAATTTCCCCCAGTCCATGTGTAAATCATTCTAAACCAATGCTAATTTGATTTCACTTTTGTATGCTTCTCCCATGTTGAATAAGTGATAGAGGACCTTGCCACTGAATTCTGTTACGTCCCATTTTTCACAAATTCATATTAATATCACTTTTTCCTCTAATATGTTTGGTGACTTTTTAAAGTGGCCTAAACCACTCATTCAAGACAGCACACAGTCAACTGATATAACAGTCTGTGCAGTAGCATGTGATCAACAGGCCTGCAAGCTTTCTCTGTCTAACCCATACATCCTTAGATGTGGTGGGAGGAAGGCTCCGAGCACACCTCATGATTTGTAGTTATGGAATAGGTGCACTGCCCTTGTAGCTGTCAAGTTCACTGCCCTTGACAGCTGTGAGTGCTGTCAACTGGAGCATCTTTGGTGGCTAAGCCTGAGCCACTCAGAACCATTAGGAAGAAACAGTGAGTGAAAGTGGTGGGTGACTCCCTGGTGTGGTTGATGGAGGCTCACATCTGCTGACCTGACTTGTCATCTAGAGAGGTTTGCTGCTTGCCAGAGGCTTACATTTAGGACGTTGTGTCTGGCCCTATTACTGCTGTTGCCAGCTGCCCTTCCATGTAGGCAGTCATGATACCGTTGAGGTGACCTGGGAAATATTAAGTATGATGACGGGGTTCTGGGGGAAACAGTGAAGGGCATGGGGGGCCCAGATGGTATTATCTTCAGTCATGATAGGGAAGAGCTTCAGTAATGTTCAATAAATCCTGCAGGTTAACAGCTGATTATATTGCTGGTGTTGGCAGCAGGATTTCAGTTTCTGTGTCCATGGGAACCTCTTTGAGGACCATCAGCTGCTTGGAAGAGATGGGATCCATTTGACTAAGCTGGACAAATGTCAACAGGCTGGTCAAACTGGTATGGAGAGCTTTAAACAAGAACTTATGAGGAACAAACACAGAATGAAATTGGGTAGGCAAGCCAAGGGTCTGGGTTGATGCCAACAGAAGGGGCATAGCAATCAACAAAACCCAAGTGGAAATGGAATCCCTTTGAGTGTTGTCATGTAAAGAAAGAAATACTTGAAGAGCATTATAGGGAAAGCTCTGAAGCCTGTAAAAAGGAATTGTCATGCTTGGGTACCCTTCCAAAGTGCCTCTGTACTAATGCATCACAGATTTCAGTATAGTCTTTAACAGTCCAATCTCTTTTTCAGTCTTCCTGGAGGCTGATACATGACAGGGGATGTGATACACCCACTCAATGCCATGGTCTTTGGCCCAAGTGTCTATGAGGTTGTTTTGGAAATTAGTCCCACTGTCTCATTCAATCCTTCTAGGGTGACATATTGCCATAAGACTTGCTTTTTAAGGCCCAGGGTAGTATTCCAGGTGTTGGCATGGGGCACAGGATGTGTTTCTAGACACCCAGTTGTTGCTTCTATCACTGTGAGCACATGGCACTTGCCTTGCCATGTTTGTGGGAGTGTGCTATAATTAATCTGCCAGACTTCCCCATATTTATATTTCATACATTGTTCTCCATACCAAAGGGGCTTTAACCACTTGACCTGATTGCAGTGCATATTTCATGTTCTTGGATAACGTGTGCAATAGTGTTCCTGGCCAAGTTCACCCCTCCATCACGAGCCTGTCTGTATGTTGCATCTCTTCCTTGATGGCCCATGGTGTCATGGTCCCACCAAGCTATGGACAGTTTACCCTTATGTTGCCAGTCCACATTCACTTGAGCCAGTGAAATCTTAGCAGCCTGATCCACTCGATGATTGTTTCAATGTTCCTCAGTAGCCCAATGTGCTGGATTCAGCCAGGAA
>NW_010250741.1:40448-45613 GCF_000690775.1 Eurypyga helias | reverse complement strand
CAACCCAAACCATTCTGTGGTTCATCCTGTGAAGATTTCTTAACCAACATCTGGAGGCAATATGAGTTACTGTTTTTCTTTCCTGCAGTCAAAAAATAGAACTAAGGGGAGGCCGTTTGTGCTTTTAGACAAGGTTATAAATGTAGTTCATATAACAGCCTTGTTCTTCAAAGATGGTATGCTGGTGATTAACGTTTTAGTTGCTTTCCCACATCTGTGGATTTTGTAGCAGAGTCCTCATCTGGAAATTTGGGGAAATAATGTAAATATTACTGACGAGAGCCACTCTTAGAAGCCTTTTAATTTCCACCTCAGATTCAGCAGCCACTGGGAGATGCTGACAGTTTATGACAAACCAGCCCAGTGAGAGCATCCTGGCTTGTGGGAGAAAACGATCTAAAGCACAACCGTCAGATGTGTTTAGTAGTGTGTGGTTCCTGACTGCAGTTTAGTATATGTTTGGTTTCTGACTGCCGTTGTTATGATATAATTCAGCAGGGTAAAGAATTTGCCCAAGGACGTACAATGCCAGTAGGAGGGTGAAATTTTGAATCTCCTGTTTCTTCATCTTGACAATATGCTATAAGCAGCATTCGTGTTAATGCGATAACTCACGAGACAAAGTCCTTTCCATCTCAGATCAGTAAGAACTTACTGATATCTCTGAAATGATGCAATACTCAGGGAAATCAGTGCCTTCTGACACTGTACACAGAATAGTGGTAAGGGATCTCTGGAAGTCTCTGTCTCAGCTACCTGCTCCAAGTGGGGCCAACTTCAAGAGCAGAATCGGTTGTTAGAGACATTATCCAGTTGAGTTTTGAAAATTTCCAGGGGTGGAGTTTTCTACAGCCTTTCCATTCCAGACTGTGACCACCCTCCCTGTGTAGATATTTGCGTTATAATTTTCTGGGATTTTCCTTGCTGCAAATAGTGTCTGCTCCCTCATTCTTTCAGTGTATACTTCTGAGATGAGCATGACTCCACCTTCACTGTCATCTGCCTTTTTTTTGATGAATGCTGCTGAGAAGACAGTGATCAGGTGCTTCATGCAGCTTGACGGTGCCATGAAGAGGACTCGCAGATGTTCAAACCAAACTGAAGTCACTTAATTTTCTAAACCCTATCACCCATGTAATACAAGCTCTCAGACCATCAATTTAGCAACAAATTTCCCTATACTTTTCCCATTGCACTCCTTGTGGTTGAGGAGCAATTCTTCTACTCGTAAGCTTCTTGCCAGAGATTCCTTCCCAAGCAGTTGTACACAGCTCTGTAAAGGTTAGAGTGATATTTGGAGTAAGTTTGAAGAGCCCATGCACTCCTTCTTGTTTCCCCTGTGTCTCTGCAAGCATCAGCATGGCAATAAAGCCTCGCTTGTCACCTCCCAGGGCTAGCAATAACATTTAGAAGCTACAGTTTCCTCTGCAAATATTTCCACTGTGCTGCTCAGTGATCTTACAGCTCCTCCCCAGCCCAGTTCTTTATGAATACAGCCCAAAGAAGGAAGATTCGAAGTTTATTAGATAACATTTACCTTTCATGGTGGATTAAAGGCTTTTTCTTTTTTCTTTTCTTTTTTGTAGTTCCCCACCTGACCCCTTAATTAACTCATCCTCTTTTGTATGTGGTTAACGACAGGAGGAGAAGGAAACATATAATGAGCCTGATGCTTGATGCTGGTGGAAACTGGTACATCTCTGAAGGATTAGCCTCGGATCTGGAGGGCTGGTTCATTACAGAAGTTAAACAAAAGTTAGAATCTGGAGAGCAAAGGCTTGTGAGGTTTATTAATGGATGGAGATTTGGGATCCTGGGTCCTAATACATTTTCTCTGTATCAGTTTAAAATTTACAAGGTCTGCACTGATGTTTTTGTTGTAGACAGAAATCTGATGCGATTTTCCCTTACAATGGTTGAATCTTCACATTTTTAACTAGTTCCTTGAGATTTCACCCACTTTGAGCTGAAAGTTCTCAGGCCAGTTTTCAGGATTTTGGTGTTATATAATCTCCTTCTAATATTGAACTAGAAAAGCAAGGTGTTCATTTTGGATTCAGATTTTTTAAAATTGTGTAGCAGTTCTGAAAATTATTGGAATTGCTTCCATTACTGAGCAAAGTAATTTCAATGGATTAGCTGTATGAATCAAGCTAATGTTTTTGTTTAAGAAAGGACATTTCAGTACTTGCACTGAACCCTGCGCCTTCATATCGATGTGTTACGTGGGGCTCTTAGTTTGCCACCTTTGCCTAGATTTTTGTATGTCTTCCATTTTGTGTAAACTTAAACTTTTCTTTTTTTTTCCCCCTGCAGTAGTTTGGTATTTCTGCTTGTGTTTAGAAAAAACACATAGGAAAGAGATAGAAAATATGTATGATACTGGAACAGGGATGAGACCATAGTTTGGACAGTGAAATGGTAAATAGGGTATTTATTCTGTTCTAACTTTCCAGATAAATAAATGTGTGGTTTACACTTCAGGCCCCGTTCAGGATTTTCTTATTTTATATGAACCAACCAGCACTTCCAGGCTATTTGCAGAATTACATGTACTTTTTTCCCTGATTTTGGCGCGATAGAGTTAATTTTCTTCCTAACAGCTAGTATAGTGCTGTGTTTTGGTTTTAGTATGAGAAGAACATTAACATACTGATGATTTTGGTTGTTGCTGACTAGCTGCAGTGATTCTTCTAAGCCAAGGACTTCTCAGCTTCCCATGCACTGCTAGCGGAGAAGTGCACAATCCTCAGCCAGGACAGCTGATGCAGACTGGCCAAAGAATATTCCCTTCCATATGGCATCATGCTCAGTATATAAAACTGGAGTTGGCCAGGGGACAGGAATTGCTGCTTGGGGATGGGCTGTCAATCACCAGATGCTGAGCAATTGTTACATGTGCATCGCTTGTCTGCGTATATTCCTTTACCAGCAGTATTGTTATTGTTATTATTGTTTCTTCCTTTGCTTTCCTATTAAACTGTTTTTATCTCAGTCCACGAGGTTTTTTCAATTCTCTCCCCACCCTACCTAAGGAGGGGGCGGGCGATGAGCGAGCGTCTGTGTGGTACTCAGTTGCCATCTGGGCCTAAACTATGACAGCATTAAAAGTAATGAAATGTTTTAAATAATTCTATGGCATACATTATGCAGGGTTTTGATAAGAAGTTTTTGATGAAAAATACTCATCTGGATGTCATCTGGTCTATGTAAACATCTGATAGCAGTTTTTGTCTGTAGCAGTGGTCTTGTGAGTGACAATTATTATTATTACCGCTCCACCAGTGCCCCTGCATCCCTGAAAATGTGATGACTGCCTTGCAGCTAGCTCTATTATCTCTCTCGTTTGCGGCTCATTTGAAAATATTTTGTACACAGTGTACTGATAAGGGTGTCTTATGTAATTATTATACTTCTAGTGCACGTTTGATCTTAAATGGCCTATGCTATTCAGGCTGGAGCATTTGATTTTAAGGAAGTAGTATACAAATACAAGAGAAACTGGAGGTGAGGAGCAGCAAGTTTTGGAAAATAAAAGGTAGGAGAAGTTGAGTGAAGGGTGTTTATTTACTGTAGCATGGAGTAAGAGAGCTGAGGTAATGGTATGCTGAGCTTGAAAGTACTGAAGGTCCTTTTGTAAAGCACACGAATATCAATTAGGAAGGCATCATCTTAATTGGAAAGAAAGAAAACTGGTATTTATGTTTCAAAAATACTTTGGTCTATGAGGGGAGATTAAGCAGTGGCAAAACAAGCAGAACCAGTCCAGGTTTTTTGCATTTCTTTGGTTTTATGTGTCCAAGATTTTAACTTATTTATCTTCATGAGTTTTCAGTCCATAACAAATGATGATGATGCTTATTGACATCTCGGTGGGCTGAAATCTTTAAAGCAGAATAGCTTTGTTTTTACTGGAACAGTAAACCTATCAGTGGCTGATTAGTGACACTTCGCAGGTTATTTCACTAGGCTACTAAAACCCATTCTTATTTCTAATGATTCTGTTTAGGTGGGTATTTAGAGACAGTTCTGTGTTCCCTGTTGTTGTCCCTCTCAGTTGTAGTAAATTACATTTCAAGTTGCTCTTTCCTGTTTGGCAGGCTAAATGAGTAAGGTGACGTCCAGTGGCACCTGGATGGGAGATGTCCAGTGGTACCTGGATAGGAGACATCCAGGGAAAATCCAATTTGCTGCAAAAGGTGTTGCACTGCATTTAGTAAACATGGACTTTTCTTCTGGGTCGGAGCACAGTACTGCTGGCTCCACACTGCCAGGGCCCTGGGGGCATTGCCGGGCCCCCAGCGCTCCCCCACCCTGCCCACAGCCAAGGACCCCCCGCCAGCCCCCTGAGTCCATCAGCCCCTGCCCCAGCGATACCACAGCGGGCCTGGTTTCAAGCTCTTCACAGCCCTGCCTGCCCCTGGGCCCTGCTGAGCTAGGCCCACGTCCCATCCCTGTCACCGTGGCCATGCCCGGTGATCACTGCACCTCATCCTAGCCCTGGCCTGTGGATTGACTTCTTGGCCTGACCTTGGACCTGCCTCATCACTGTGACATTGCCTGGGCTCTTGGATGGACCTGGCCATCATCCTCAGGTCTGTTGTGCTTGCCTCCTTGGGTGTGTGGGACAGCCCTGGGCAGCAAGGCCCTGACTCTGAGACCCTCGCAACTCCCAGCTCCCATCCTGCCGGATGATGTGCCAGGTTGCAACTGCTTGTGAGTATTTTAAGTATCCATTATATTTTTTTCCACCAGAAGGGGAGCATTAACTCCTGGTTAAGTCAGATTTCGGTCTGAGTGATTATATTCAGGCTCCCCAAATTGCTTGGCAGACTTTTGTACCAAAAACGCAACTGTATGGAATCCACTCGGGCTAGAATGAGGATTTTTTTCCTTCGGCCTTTTTTTTTTTGTAGTTCTGTGGTGTGGGTGTTTGTTTTCTTTTTTCAAAGAGTAGTTTTGGTTTTCAGAAAATTTTTGTTATTTTTATTTGTGGCCACATGGCCATGTGTCTGCTAGTGGCTTTCTTAAAAGAAAAGCTGGCAAGTTTGCATGGGATGAAGGAGGTGTGCTGTGTAATTCATAGAATCATAGAATGGTTTGGGTTGGAAGGGACCTTAAAGATCATCTAGTTCCAACCCCCCTGCCATGGGCAGGGACACCTT
>NW_010250741.1:5105-39950 GCF_000690775.1 Eurypyga helias | reverse complement strand
GGATACGGTTGGCCTTCTGGGCTGCCAGCGCACACTGCCGGCTCATGTTCAGCTTTTCATCCACCAGTACCCCCAAGTCCTGGTGTTTGTGTTCCTACAGGAGGTGTTTGTCTTGGTTTGTGGATACAAAGCTCAGGCAAGTTTTCTTGAAGGATATTTGAATTTTTGTGAGAAGTTGGAAATGTTTGGTCTGTATTCCCTGTAGTTTTGAACCAGCATACCTGTTCTCCACACTTGCTCCTTGCCGTGTGTCTCTTGCCTCTCTGGTTGTTCTCTGGAAACTCTGCTTGGTGGGATCTGGTGATGATAGCCGACTCACGCAAATGTAGCTATGGGGATACATCATATGTCCTGAACCACAGTCATTGGTAACTTCAGCTAAACTTTTCATGAAGGGAGAGATTTTTTCCCTTCTTTTTGCATTGCCATCTTTCTGGAAACTTCAGGAAGGAAGCAAGCTATATTGTAGTCTGGGAGGCAGGAGAAAGAGACCACAGGGAAGAACCGGAGACTACAGAAAAGCCAAAAGAGAGAAGAAAGAGGCAAGAAATTGAGATTAATACAAGAGAAGGGGTAGAAAGCAGGAGAAAGAGTATGAAGAGGTCTTGAATATTTTTCTGTCTCTGTATTCTGAGAATATGCCTGTTGTTGTCTCCCCAGGAGGTTTATGCAGAACCTTGTGGGGAAGCAGCAGTGAATTGCTCCTTTGGATGCTCAGTGTAAAATTAAAGCTGGCAGGGTCTCAGAGCAGAAGACTGGGAAGCTAATCGCTCCTAATAACATATTGATTTTCACAGATCTCTGGCATAATGTCAGGGCAGTTTTGAATCAGCACCTGGTTTCTGCATCTTCCCATCACCAAGCTAACGGCAATGAAGCTTCTGGCTTTAGGATTGCAAATAAATGCTGCCCTGTTTGTTGGCAGGTGTTTTTATGTACAGATCTGTGGGTCTCTGAAACATGGTTTCACCCATTGCTCCTATGCAAGTCTCTGTGCAACATCCAAGTGAAATAGCTACCCTAGAAGTAAAAGGATGGAAGGAATATGCATGTCTTTTTAATGCTGATAACTATGCCGCTGCCTGTATTTATGGTGCTGAAAAGCGTTACAGTCCCATTACTGCAGATGGCTGAGGGCAATCGAATGGATGCCTGTATTCAGGCAGAAGTCGCCAGCACAGGTGCCAAGGAGACTGAGGTCACCTAGTTGTTGCCAGACTGCATTTAACCCTGAGCAGATTTGCTGTATGTGTTGCTTAGCTGTAAAGTGCCTTTTTTTGAGTTTCGAGGACTGACTGTCAGGGTAAGGAGGTGGGTTTTTATTTGCATGACCCCTCTGAAGGAGTTTTTTCATAGCTGGAGGGAGTGATCTGCTTGCAAGGAGATGTGCTGAAAAAACTCCCAGATACTCCAAATGATGACAACTTGCAAGGTGAGAATGAAATCTCTTCATTTTTAAAAGATGTCAAGGGCGTAGGTGGTTGGAGCTGGACCGAGCTCAAGTCAGCATAGGGCACACACGAGAACACAAAACTCATCATCTTGTGGTTGTGCAGAGGCCCTTTTGGGCCAATTTATTTTACCTGCTTAATTGTTACAAAGGTCCATTGCTCCTGAACTGGCCGTAGAAGGGTCAGTAACACCTGCCTGAGGCTACGGTGGGATGTCAGCGCAAACACTGTCTAGACTTCTGTGCCATCTTCAGCAATTCTGGGTGCTCTTCAGGTCCTTCTTACAGAAGTATAATAATAATAACGGCTGGTATTTCTTGTCTAAGGACAGTAATTTTCTGGCAGTGGGATCAGTGGAATTGTGAAGGACACACGTTCTTTTTGAAGAGAAGAAACCCATTACTGATGTGCTTTCAATTTGTTGTCTTGTAGCGTCTGCCGAACGACTCATGTTTCCAAAGCACCTAACGCGTGGCGCCATGGAGGAGGAAGCAGCAGAGCTGGGGCGCTTGTGTCAGCTACTCCCACTCGCGGTCCTCATCTCCTCCAACCCCCTTCTCGCAGTTACTCAGGCGCTAGGGCAAGCAGCTCTTTCATGCAAGGCACATCTGAGCTGAAGGCGTCAAAAGAGCCATTTCATGCTTGACTGCGTTTTCTAATACAATCCGCAGAGAGAGAGGAAAGAGCAAGGAGGGTTTGTGTGTACATACGCACTGCCTTTGAGCGTACGTATAGTATACAGTACATTTAGTTCCAGCTTGCAGCTGTGGGTGGCAAGTAAGAGGTGCAGACGTGAGGGGGAAGAGAACTGTGCTTTTAGAAGAAGAAACTGTTCCCCCACCTTCGCAAGGGAGCTCGCTTTCTTTCTCTGCTTTTTGGCCAAGTGAAGATGAGTCCCTTGGGCAGCACTGACAGCTGGTACCCAGAAGGTGTATGTATGGCTGAGTAGGTGTTGCGTGTAGAGAGCTTTGCGTGTACAGACCATGACAGTGTGTGGGGAGTGCAACTAAGAAACTGGTGAGTAGGGATGCTGTTCACAGCTGTCTGATTTTAATGATGTTCCCAGAAAAGTTTTCTTCTCTAGGGGTTTGTATGTACTATGACCAGGGAGGTGCTGCACACCTGCTATTAGTGTGGTGGGTTGCTGCACCAGCCCAACCACAGTGATCCCCACCAAATGTTTTGTAACCATATATGTGTCCCCTCTGTCACTTGACGCTTATATCCTCATTTATCACCTCATTTGCATCTTTATTCCTGCTCTGCAGTTCTGTTACTGGCCATTGTGGAGCCAGCCATGGGTCCTTTCCCACATGGACATGTGGCTGCTCCTCAGTATCCCATCCATCTACCCTATGCTAGCATCTAATATTTAGGCACTGAGTGGATGCAAGGATTGGCTCTGCCAAGTTTGCTGTTTACCTCCAAGAGTTCTGCTGCTGTCAACATGAGTGGCCTGGCTGGGACATATAGGACAAGGGGGTGAAACGTAAGGAGAACATCTAAATTCCAAATACATGGTGTTGCAGTTGGCTGAATTAGATAGGAGGTTAACTTTAAGATGTGTGTGTGGGATGACTGGTGAGAATCCCAACCATTTGAGAAAGCCGGCTGAGCTGGATGAGGCACTGGTGAGAGTGCTTTATGGAGCAATCCTTCCACGTGCCCAGGGAGCTGAACTGGTCTTTTTTTTAAGCTCTGGGGTTTTTATGTGTGTTTTTGTGGTAGAAGTCCTACATGGAGCAATCTATACAGCTCTGCCTTCAGTAAGGGTTGGCTGTGGGGGGAAAGGTTCTGAATCCTACATTAATACATTTATGTAGGTTTTGTAAATTTTGCTGATAAAAATGCTTTGGAGCATATTCCTGAACTGAAACAAAGATTGCCATGCCGTAGTGGTTGCTGCAGTTCTATCACAAGACTTAAATTCTACCCCCTTAGAGAAGAATATCAGTTTCTGCAGGCAAGGCCCTGAACAAATAGAGAATGTTAAGTACTATAACTCCCTCCCTCAGCTGAACTTCCCATTTTCTTTGACATCCTCAGAGATGATGGAAAAATATTATTTCTTTCTTTGCCTTTTTCTTTTTCCTTCTCCTGGTTTTCATTGTGCCTCCATCTCCTCACATATCCTATGTTTTGAGTGGCACTGAAATTTGCAATGGAGTTTGGTTTCTACCTTTATTGTTATCGGTGCAGTGCCATCGGTTGTGTCAGCAGAGCTCTAGAAATATTAGTTGTTAGTAAGGAGGGGAAAAACATAAAATTGTAAAACAGCACAGATCTGATGTGGAAAAGACCTGTTAGGAAACTTGCTTCCTACAGTTGTTTTTCTTTAAAGCGCTAGCAATAGAATTAAATTCGTCTCTAAATAAGCAACAGCTCTTCAGAGTATCAGAAGTAGGAACTCTGAGCCTTCAAAGTCAAGACTAAATGCTCTAGTAGAAGTGTTGTAGACATTGTTTAAAGTAGTCATTACAGCCAGTGCTAGGGAAGGCTGGACTAACGGAGATGGCATTTTCCAGAAGATGTGAAAAACAGAGGTTTTGCCAGCTCATTATCACAGAAGAGCCCTGTGCCAACACAGTTGTCCTTGGGGATTGTGTCTCCATGGGTACTGCTGCTTCTGGTTGTGGTCAATACCATATCTTTGTTTGCTGTTCATACTTGCACATGGAGTTGCTGGATGCAGCTAAACCGTTGCTGTATTTCTCCCCAGTTATGTACCTTGCTGTGACAAGTGGTATGGTTTCTGCAAAAACGTTGCTCTGGGACGAGTGTTGGGGTTCTTCAGGAGTGACGGTCACACAGAGGAATAACTTCTTTTCATTTTTTGCAATTGTTTGCTGATTCCTTGCAGAGGCCTCTATCTTGAGCTATGATGGCAGCATGTACATGAAGATCATCATGCCTATGGTCATGCACACAGAAGCAGAAGACGTGTCCTTCCGTTTCATGTCCCAGCGTGCTTATGGGCTGTTGATGGCAACCACCTCGCGAGACTCTGCTGATACTCTGCGCCTGGAGCTGGATGGAGGCCGTGTCAAACTTATGGTCAATTTAGGTATCGTATAAAAACCTTCCACTGCCCCCTCTCTATTAGTCTGGGCTTGTGATTAGTGGTTTTGTTTTTTTTTTTTTTAATAATTTTGGTTTATTTCTGTTGGTTTGATTGGATTGATTTCCAAAATAACTGTTGAGACTTTCATAATGATATTCTCTTGCGGAGAGAAATTCTCTTCTGCGTTGCTGCATGAAGATTTGCTGTCAGTTCTTCGTTATGGACAGTGTTGGTTTTTAAGTCTTTTAAGTTTTTAAGTTTCCTTTCTTGGTCTGGGACTGGTGAGCTCTGTGTGAGACATGCTGCTTGGTCCATCTTTTGATCAGTTACATCCCTCATTCATCCAGCATCACTCAAAACAGTCAAAGCCAAGCGTGGGAGGAAGCAGAATGGGTATGGTGGCTAGAAAAAGTCCTGTGAATTCCATGCCCTTTACAGAATTTGGCAGCGTTTGATACAACTTGGCCTATTTTACTAATTCACTCATTATTTCTATTTTCTAATTGCTATATGCCTTTAGGGCTTTTTATACCTATAAAAAAGCCTGGGGTTTTTTGATTCTGTCTTTATTAAAATGAAGGCAACAATAATAAAAGTTCACCCCCCCATCTCAAAGGCTTATGTTCTGTCTCCTTAGAAATTCACTTTCTCAGAAAATAATTAAAAGGACAATTAGAAAAAAGTCCAACAATAACAATGAAAAAGAAAATTGGGAGTGCTTGTGTTATTAAATTAGCCTTTACCCATTTTCTTGGAGTCTTTAAGTATTGTGCTGAAAGACAAATAGCTTTTGAAGAGTAGATGGATGAGTTGAAGTTTTCTTTCACTTTTCAATAATGCAAACTGTTGCTTCATGTGAATCCAGGAATATATCTAAGAAAAGATTATGATGCAAAGAGGCAGAGCTATCATGATCATGAAAAATGTTAGACCTCTTCTAATATGTAGGGTACTCTATATGAAGATGTGTGCATGGTCTGTGAAAGCTTGTGTCAGCTTTCAAAATTTTAAACCCCACTGGAACAAGCTTTCACATTTTTTGAGCTAATAGTATCAGCATCTTCAAAGCCCTAGTACTGTGTAGTGGCTTTGTTTGTAGAGGGCAAAAAAAGTAGTATACACCCATCCCAGCAAATATGATAAGTTTATTAAGGTCTTGCTGCACCACAGATGAGCTTGAGTGGTGATTTTAGGGTTCCTTATCCTCACCTGGGCATTATGTTGTCCAGCAGTTGTCCTCTGGAACTAGCTTGTTTTTTAAGATTGGTTCTAGTGTCTTTTTGGCTTTGAAACATGCAAGTCAGACCCTAATATCTGCTTTTTGGAATAAGAAAGTGAAGAGAAGAAGATGCATTTAAACAGGTTCCTGTCTCTTAAAAATGAAGAATCTCCATCCAAAGGGCTATAGAAAGCCTTGCTTTCTATTAAAAAAGAAAGGAAAGAAAACTTACTGTTACAGAGTTCCTGACTGGAATATGTATATATCTGTGCTCTGCTCAGCTTGACTGAAGAATTGTAAAGCACTATTGAATGTCTAGCTAGCATGGGAACGGTTGCTGTGCTATCCAGACTGGCGTAGAGGACAGAGTGAATAGATCAACTTCAGCTATGACAGTAACTTCCCAAATAAAGAGAAACAGCACCCTGATGATAGCCATCTCTGCCTATGTTAACTTTAAGTCAAGGGAAATTTCATGGATTTGCAGGGTTTCTTTGAAGAACAGCTCTAAAGAATTGCTGTTGAGCATGATCTTAAAGGTCTTTTCTAACCTAATAAATTCTATGATTCTTACCTGTGCAAAGAGAATCACAAAACTTCAGTGCATGTGTGTGGATGTCTGCATTTTCCTTCTGTTCTAATGCAGTTGGTCCTAATAATCTGTGAAAATGACATTATTCCCTTCCCCCTCCTCCGAGTTTCCTTTCTTGGCAATTACTGCTAGCCATTTTCTTCTGAAAGAATACATTTATATTTTTCTCAAAGAAGAAATTTAAATTTAATTTAAGATTGGCAGTGGCATGCTTCTGTTGGGCAAGTATTGGGTCAACAGAGTGCCTGCTTAACTCTACACTACTCCCTTGTAAGCCAGAGCCACTTCTTTTACCTTGCATGCCTCAGTTTCATTCTTTGTTGGAGCGAGAATACTTTTCAGCCTGGCAGGGATGTGGTAGTATGGGATGGGGGATATTCTATTACCTTTGATACTCCCACTTGAGAAGTACTACAGCATGAAAGCTGCCAGACTTCATAAAAAATTATCACTTGTTCTGAGAAAGGTACTACTGTTTGATTCTGCCGTATCTTCTTCTGTCCTTAAAATCAGTGAGAATGTGGGGAATTGCTCCTTTTGGATGTTCAGGCCCTCCTAGACTTAGGCCCTATGTGAATACGAGGAAGGTATATTTAAATTATCCTGAGTATACTTACAGCTTACGCTTTCCTTTCCAATTTTCTTTGTATCATGCTGGCAGACAACATTTTCCCTTAGGGTTTGTTAATACCGTGTGCCTGATTGGCATTGGTCACTTTAACACATGCTGGGGTCTGTTAGACCTAGCCTAGAATTGCAGTGTTTAACTCTTACTGTCTAGCATCTAAAAGATGTGGGTAACGAATTGGCATGCGGCCTACACGTTTGGAAGGAGATGTCACTGATGGTGTAATACAGGGACAAAATCTGTGAACCAAACCCAGTGTTAACTGAAGGCTATTTTTGGGTAGCTGCAGGGACTAAAGCAGTGGGTAGGGCAGATTTGCCAGCTTTTCAGCTGGAAACTTTTGTGAGGTTGAATCTTTCCCCAGAAGTGACTACAGGCTGCATCAGTGGAAACTTGTCAGCACTCTCCTCTGATGTGTGACTCAACAGAAGGGTAGTTTAGACTGTTGGAACCTGGACTGAGATTCACTTCTCCTCTATTCAGATTTATAAAGCTGTCAGATATATTCCTTGAAACAGGACTTTCCTTCCCTAAAACCAGCAAGGTTACCTTCCTGTTGAAGAAATAGATTTTGAGGAGGAAGAACCTTACCAGAGCCATTAATTTTCAGTTGTTTACTGTAAGACATATCTATGTCTTTAAGGAGATGGTTCATAGCCAAAATGTCACAAACAAGAACCAAATCTTCGTTATCTGACCCTGCCAAAACCCCCTTACCAGTGAGAAACAACCATCAGCACCACCTCTGAAGACCTGAGGATGCTCAGTGCTGACTAGTTACATGTCAGCAACCCCCTGCCTGTCTAACCCACGACAGATGTGTGTAAACAAAGACTGTTTTGAGTGGTGAGTTATTTAATTGTGCTTTTCTTATAAACCATTTAATACTAGGAGCTGTCTTTCTTCTATCTGTTCCATTTGATTACTTACTATCGTTTGTGTGGTTATTAAGGTCTTTCCTACTTTGTTTTTTTTCTTTTTTTTTCTTTTTTTTGTTTTAAAAAACTCTTCTGTATTTCAGTTGTAGAGCTTTCCCATACCCCATCAGCCATGGTAAATCAAAAGATGGTATTCAACCCTTCAAAGGCCTGAAGCCTGCGGCCCGCACAGCAAACAGCCCTGAGAACAGAGCGTACAGAGAGCCTGCAGGGGCTGGCATATCCCACTCACCTCCTCAGCACGCCGTGTCCAAACCAAACCGGGGGTACATGGTACAGCAGGCCTGGGTGGGCACGGGTGGCTGGGGGCTTGCTCTAGAAGGCGTGAGGGAAAGGAAGAGCAGTGATGAATAATTCTCTCAGAAAGAGAGGCAAGGAAGTTGTTTCAGACCTTTCCAGTAGAGGTGCCCCAGGCACTGCGATCTGCATGTTGACAGCACTTCTCACAGTAGTCCCAGTGTTTGTTGTGTGAAGATTAGAAGTCCAAATGTGATACAGGTCTCACTTCAGTTGAGAAGGACTCTGAAGAAATGGGTCTAGAGTGGAAGGAGAGAGAGAAATTAAGAAAATCATGGCTTGGAACATGCTTGGGAATAATTTTTGATGCTGAGACCATGTGCAGAGAGGGAAAGAAATGGCTGGTCTGATAGGGAGATCCACCTGCTCTCTTTTTTACCCTCCCTTGGTGAATGTGAGGATTATAGTGTCACTGACTTTTATTAGAGAATATTTCAGTTTTGTTTCTTCCTGGCCTGGGTCATCTTAAGGGCACTGGTGACTAGAATAAATACTGCCTGCCTCCTGTTGATCCGACTCAGTTCCCTTGTAAGGAAGTGTAATCATCCCTCGGTCCTGTCTTTCCCCAAGGTATCTCCTCAGGGGTGTGAAGACATCTTTGCCCTCCAAAATGCAAAATTTCTTTTGTCATTTCTAGATACAAACAGAGCAGATATTTGCTGGTTTTCTTTTTTTAATGTATACGGACTTTTATAAATTTCCTTTTGTGTGAATTGTACACTCAGACCCACAAGTGTATGCCTGTTCACACCCTTTCTCATTAATATTTTTTTTCTGTAATCAGTACTTATAAGAGCCCTTGATTTTTTTTGTGGGTGTTAATTTTTATTTTTAATTGTCATATACATGCAAAAAGTATTTGTCAGCTGCTTGTTACAGGTGGATGCAGTCTGACTGCATCCAAGTAGGGAAGAGGCAAGGAGCCACACTATAGCATGGGGTAAGAGTGTGCACAGGACCTTACCTGGTTTTCCCACAGGAGAAACAACTTAGAGTGAGCTTAGAAGCAGCCAGGATCTTTCTTATCCAAGTCTTGCCTTAAAATCCTTTTCCATAACCACATGTGGATGCTCATCAAAAGGGACAGAGAATTCGTCCTCACATAGCAAAGGTGACTTTCTTTCCTGATTCAGGTAAAACCAGCCTGGGTCTTACCAATGTCAAGTAAATATCACTCCTTTCAGGCACAAAGATACAAATGGTAGAAACACAGGCCTAATTCACAGGGACTTCTGTCTGCTAAAGATAGCTCCATTCAAACAACCAATCCCTGGTGTTAGCTAATCACAGTGAAGCTCTTTAACCTTTTCCAGGGAGAGGGTTTTTGGCCCATTTTGCAGGTGATGTGCTCTGGAAAACCTTCCATCTGAGCACTAAGGTAACAGCCTCTGGTTTACATTATGAATAATAATGAAATAAAGTAACTGTAGAAGGTGTTTCCAGCCCCAGCTTCACCCCATGAAGTTACAGACTGTGTTTTCACTTTACTGCTGTCCTCCTGATTCCTCATCCGATGGCTGAACTACCAGGTGGCTGCGTTTGCAGCTCTTTAGGCATACTCATCTTCAAAATTTAAAGCAAGGGGAAACCTCTTTTGATCCGGAATGCAGCCATAGCTAAATAAAGCAGATCCCATCAGTAGGAGCTGATAACAGTGCTGCTACACCAGATACGATTACCAGAAATCTTATTACCCTGGTACTGTGCAGGAGGAATCGCAAGCAGTTTCTTTTTAGGTATTCCTGAATGCCCTGGCTGCAGGTGTTTTGAGCACAAAGACCAGGCTAAACCTGCACCATACGTCCAGGGAAAGCATCCTCTGCACTGGATTTGTAGCGTTGTACTGGTTTAAGGAAAAATAGGTATTTTCTTCTTTCTAAAGCTGATGCAAGAGGGAAAAACAGCTTATTGTATTAATGATAGCTTTTGGGGAAAGCTCAGAATTAAGGAAATTAGAAAAAACCCACCCATGGTTGTTCTGTGAAGGTAGAGTATGGTGATGCTGGTGTAGCAGCGCAGGCAGATGCACTCGCTTAGCTGCCAAGGAGGATTCCCACTGACCCAGCTGCACCAAGCCTTGCTCAGGAGCTGGTTCTTCTGGAGTGTGCTTGGGTGTTTCTGCCTGGCACCCCATTGCGTGGCATTGCAGAGCCTTCAGGCTCACACTCTGGAGATCTAATAGCGCCTTGGTAGTTGTCAGGACAACCTCCTCAGTGGCCTGGTCTTTTGCTGTCCTTTGAAATGGATATCTAGCAGCCAGGATAAGGGCTACACTGGTTTTCAGTTTGAAACATAGACCTCTTCACCTGGAGCAGTCGGAAACTCATCCTTGGGGTAAGCAGTTATTTTGGTATCGCTGCAAAACTTCTCTGCAGGCATCAATAACTCATCAACAGTTTTGGTTTCTAACTTTGAATGTTGCTGAAGACCAGCCATGTTTCCCTTTCTGGCACACTTACTGTTCAGCCCGTAAGAAATTCCCCTGTTGTTCGAGCTGTAATAACTCTCTTGCTCTCGCTTGCTTGCAGTGAGACTTGGGAGTCTCTCGCTCTTGCTCTCACTCTCTGTGAGGACACAGAGGGAAGTGCCTCGGCACGTACTTCAGAGCTCCCCTTACCCCACCCAGCTCCTATATGGGATATAGCCACCACTGTACGGTGATTGTACCGATTGCTCCAGGGCTGTTTGCTCCCACTTTTCTGTTGCGGTTGACGACACATGACAAACCTAATCGCACAAAACCAAACCCAGATTTTCTCAAGAGAAGTTCTGCTTGTAAACAGGCTCTCTGGATATTCTGCTCCTGATTGGTATGTCCCTGCTCATTACAGGTCTTTATTTATAGACTCTTTCTCCTCTTTCATTTTTTTTAAGGACTGCATTTAGTTTCAGCTGCTGAAATAATTTTCCTACGTATGCCCAAGTAAACACAAAATTGGTCCAGTTAAGCAGCAAACTGCATTGCATTTCTCTGCCATTCTGTGTAATCTCCCTTGCCGGGCCATATCTCTGTAATAAATATGACCATCCCTGCTGGTGAGAGCTTTAGTTGTCCAGACAGGATATCCAGTAACATGGTGCTATTATTCCTGGCCTTGATTTCCTGAGAGAAGGTCAGCATGGTCCTAGATACATAATAGCGCTGCTATGATAGCTCTTGCCCGTGCCAGACGGCACAGTAATGGATGTTAACAAGGCTGTAAGTAGGCATTTACAAACGTAAGATCCTTTTATGGGTTGTATCCTGAGATATGCTGAGCATTAGTGTGCTAACTGAGAGAAGCAATGCTCAGAAGCCCTCTAGCTCAGGCTCCCCTACCTCAACTTGTTTTCTTTGTGCAGACTCCTCAGTTATCATTTATTAGTTTCCACGAGCATAACTCTATTTTTATTTCCATGTACCCCTCCTCGTCCCTCCCTCGCCTGTAACCTCTGAATGAAGCAGGGCCAGCAAAGGCTCCCAGATCTGCCACTTCACTGCCCGTTTCATCTTCTCCCTGAACGTTATGAGCATCCCATTCAGTCTTAGCGTTCAGACAGCAAGATGAGATTGGGCTCTGAGGAACTGGCAGGGCTGGGGACCTTTGAAAGCAATCCCTGTCCCCCTGCCAAAAACCAAAACTATTCCCAATCTCCAGAACTAGCTGAAATCTGGGCTGGGCGTTAGTGCGGTTAGCTGTTTGCAAGTGGCCATTTTATGATAGGACACAGCTGGGCAGTGTGTTAACCCTTTCCTCACCTGAATGGACAGTGGCAAATGTGTCTGTGCACATATTAAACAGTGTTCTGGGCTGGCATTGGGGGAATGAGAAGAGGGTCTGTCTTTGGGAGAGCTGGAAAGGGTTAAATATTGCACCAACAAATCTTGTAGGCTGATTTTACAGGTATTCTGTGTTGGACAGATGGTGTATTTATGCAATAACAATATGAATTAATTCAAAATAAACTAAGTGTAAAGGTTGACTGAGCTTCAAGCTTCTTGGAGAAATTGCTAAAGGTCTTTAAAAAGCAAAATGACACTGGAGTATGACTTACATTTTGAAGGAGATTTTTTGTGCCTTAATTGTCAATTTTTTTACTGTAATGCACATCAGTTCATGGTCTGAAGTAGAAGATACTCTTAGATGCATAGGTTTCTATAAAAAGAAAATGCTTTCTGTGTCAACGTGTGGATATATATGTATATTGGTATATCTCTATGCATATGTGTATATATACACGTGTGCGTGTATATATATATTTATGTAACAGATATTTGTGTAGAATATACTGTACATATACACCCACTCCTGAACTTGTACAGACTGTATATAAGTATAAAATGGCCACATCTCTTTGCGTGTGTCTGTCCCCGGAAGGGTGGACTGATTGTTTTTGGATGTCTGCAGCTGTTACCTTGAAGGATGCAATTTCATCTTTCATTTATTTTTCCCCATCTAGACTGTATCAGGATAAACTGTAACGCCAGTAAGTTTTCCCTCAAGTTTCATTTTGTTCTCTTTCTATATATATTAAAATAACTTTCTTTTCTTTGCTGTTTTATAAGCTGTTTTTCTTTTATTTTCTTTTTTTCCCTCCTTTCTGTTTTAAAAAAAGTCTTCTGAAATTGAAGGGTTGGGTGGGTCGTGAAGCTTGGGGGGAGGAGGGAAGACCTTATGGTGATTGTATGTGAAAATTTTGTGTTAGGTTTCTCCAAGGAGGAGATGAACTGTTATTTCATAGCTTTGCAGAAGAGCACCTGAGGAACCTGATGAGCTGATAGTGTATTTCACTGGTAACCTGTTGTCTTTATGAAAACTTGTAACGAACCACATAAGAATAACAACAGGTACTGTATGCACTTCTCCACTACAAAAAAAGGTATGCATACTTGAAAAAAAAAAAACCAAAAACAACACCAAAAAACCCACCTCAAACTTTCACTTTATTTCAGAATGGTGACAGCTTAACCTGATATTTATTCCAAGTAATTTTTATTTGGGTATAGAAGAAGGAAAAATTAGATCCTTGATTTTGAGTCTGTTATCAGTGGTATGCAATAATCTTCTATATTGCATTTACCACTCTTAGGTTTCTCTAATAAATTCCAGCTGAATCTTTTGGGTCACTGGATGTCCCTTTCAATCTGTAAAAGTATGGAAGGAAGCTTAAAATCTCTGTGAAAGATCATCTCCAATTCTAGACTTATTAGGCAAACAAAATACTTTCTGTTCTTATTCAAAGATCTGGTCGAAGTTGATGCAGGCCTCAGAGTAAAAAGCACTTCCCAAAGGATGGGGCTGTTTAGATCTCAAGTGTGCAGAGAGGCTTATCCTACTTGAAACCAGGCTCCTTGCTGAACTGGCAGATCCTCTGTGTTAGACTTCATGTGGAAAGATTTGTGGAAGGCTAAACATCACTTTGGAAATGCTGTAAAGGGGTTAAAAGGCAAGGATGGTCCATGGGTTTTCCAGAGGCTGTGGTCTTTTTCCTCACCAGTGAGCCTCATCCAAGCTAGCAGGAAGGTGGAAGGAAGGGTGTTATAGCACCAAAAGCAAATATAGAGCTTTCAAGGAGCAGAACTAATTATAGCTTCACTGGGAGAATCTTACTGCAAAGCAGTTTCTTAACAGCTTTGCCATAGTTTTGGACTAGGAGTATGTTTGTCGTGTCAGACAGCAGTTGTTTGGGTTTTTTCCCCATGTATAATATTTGTGAGATGTAAAATGTTCTCCGTGGATGCAGATACAAAAAAATACATGCATATGCAGATAACAGATCAGCTTTCCCTCCTGGTCACTGCCAGCTGACTGAGATCCTACTTTGCATGGAAGTGGAAGCAATTAGTTTCTTGTTCTTGGGGGGTGGTCCCTAGGACCATGTAGCCAGAGACAAGCCAAAACATGGGCTGATGTGTGATTATTCCAGCTGTAAGCTCTGGTAGGCTGTAGGGGTTTGCTCATGAGTTCACAACATTGAGAATTGCAGCCTTCTTCAGCCCTGCTGCAGGGCTGTACAGGATTAGTCCTGTATGACGCAAAGCTTGATGGCTGTTGTTTAATTCCTTTTACTCTTTGAAATTTTAACACTGTATTTCGTGACAGAGTGGGTAATAGGAAAAAGTGTCTTGAATCTCTGCTCGGATTGCCAGTTTTTACCCAGCGGAGCCGAGGACATGTGCATGAAAATAAGATCTTTTGCTTCCTAGGAGTTCATATACTGCTTAGCCACCTGTCTTAACACCTGCACCATAGTTCTTGCTGATGCAAGAACTGAGCATCCATATCAGTTCCTTGTGTACTGGACAACAATCTGATGATGTTGTCATCATCTTCGACTTTTGATGACAGCTGACTGTTAAAGGCTTAGCTGTAGAAGACTATCTTCAGGTGGGAAGCAAGGAGCAATGGTCTGGTTTTCATGCAAATCAAAATGTAGCAGTAATTGGGAGAAACATTCAAAAAAGAAAAAGAGGGAGAGAATCAGAGTAGTGGGAAGACTGTCTGAATCCAGTGCTTTTGTTAGTTTCCCCATAAGCATCAAAACATCTTGAATCATTTTGCTTCCATGCATTTTTAATAGTTCAGTCTGTTGCATTTTTAAATAGTGTTCCTCTGAAGGTTTGCATTTATTTATTCTTAAACACTTTGGATTTTCCTAACTTATTTTTTATGATACTTTACTGCAAATGAACAACCCCACTGCTAGTCTCTCCACCACCTTGATTTGTTGCTGCCTGTGGCAATGACTTGGGTCATCTGTCCCGCTTTCTGTAAAGGAACCTGCTGGGAACTGATTGATGAAAAACTGTATACTCTTGCAGGAATGAAACACAGTTAGGTAAGAGCAACCCAAATATCACTGTAGCCATTCTTGCAGGCACACTGACATTTACTTGCGCAGAGAGAGTTATCCGCACACAGATGGGTCTGCCAGGGTCTGCTGAAATGAGCAGTAGTGTTTAAGTAACTTGACAAATGGGATTCCCAATCAGCTGAAGAGTTTCAGGTCAAGCAGTCACCATTGCTAACTGGATGTAAAGGACCTGGTGCATGGTTTTAAAGGTAAACAGAGCTGTACATACGGAACATGGAGGTTAAAGAGCCTACCACAGCAAGCACTGAAGCTCATGCCATTTGAGAGGAGTCTAGTGTATTTGTCCCAGGTAAGCATTTAATTTTCAGTATACTTGCTTTTAATTTTCATTAGAAGGACGGAGGAGTTTTGTTTGCGTATCTTGGGATGTCATATATCTAATGCAAAATACTGTTTTCCATCACTTTTGTTTCTTCTTACCCTCTGTATCTCATCCCTATCATCTCTCGAAGTTCTGGAATTGAAGACTGATATTATTTCCTAGAAAAGGAATTTTTTTTTTTTTTTAATTTTCTCTGTGTTTATTTTAGTACTCATCTCCTACTTTCCCTCTAAGATACCTAAACTGACCTTATCTGTTTCTGTACACTGAAGGAGTTTGAATTTAAAAGGACCCGACAGTGCTGTCGCTTACACATGTCACTGGGTAGTAATGCTATTTCTCTCTGAGTGCAAAATGGGCACAACCAAAAGCAGGATCAGGATCTCAAAACACACTTTGCGAAGGTGCATTTAACGATTCCTCAACATAATGCAGGTGTGAAGGAGAGCACAATTTTATTGGCTGGATTTATGGGGAGAATAGGTATGGTCTAAATATCCTTATATTTCTGCATACGTTTTTAAAATAGGATTTCCTAAAGAAGAGTAACTATTTGGTCCTTCTCCTGTAAATTGTTTCTTGAAATACATAGATAACTTTAAAGAAACTTACAGTTGTTGTGATGGTTTTATAGTTTTATAATATCTGGAGGTCTGATTTTTTCTTAATTTTTTTCAAAGGTATCTAGTCTTTAATTTCCTTTTTTCAGTGATCCAGATGAAGATAGTTTTCAGCTTTCTACCCAGTATTCAGTGTGGAGGACAGGGCTGTGTGTGTTACAGATTTGCTAGCTTTTGAAGGTGTCCTCGCTTTGTGCTCTTTCTAGGATACTGCTAGAATCATTTTTCTTGGTCCAGCTCTCTCTCCTTCTCCCAAACCTCTTACGTGGCATGTCAGTAATCAGAGTCATAGTTTGACACTACCCTTATTGTAGGTTTGATTTTCCAAACGTAGTCGCCTTTGGGACAGTGAATACCTCTGTCTTATTGCTTGTTTTTTCACAGAGGCCTTTTTTTCTCACAAAAGCATGCCAGACAAGCCATTACCTATTTTCATGTGACTTGTGAAGCCATGCCAAATCCTGACCCTCTTACCTGTTGCTAACAGCACAAATGGAAGAGAGTTAAAAATCAGTCGAATGACTCCTAGTTTATCCTGTGTCTCTGTAAGGCCCCACAGTTAGAGTGTTGTTTCAGATCCAGTTAATTTTGGACTGGCCTTTGACAATAAAAGACAGCTAGGATGTGAGATTGGTTCTTCCTTTCAGTTGCCATGCTTACTGTTTTTAGTGCCTTAATTCAGGCACTAGATGCAATGTTAATGGTTTAGCAAGTGCCACTGTAACAACATAAAGTACGAATCTATGATGTGTAACTCTTGGGGAAAGATTTAAACTTTTCTTTTTTCCATATCATCATAAGTAAATAGGAAGCCATGCTAACTCTAATCTAATAAAAAATGTTATAAAACCAAGGGCACTTATCTGATTGCTTGTGATGTTGCTGTCATTTTAATAAAAGCTTAATAGTGCTCTAACATGAAAACATTATTTGGAAAGTGAAGAGGTGTGATTAAACATACACATCGTATTTGTGATGCTAGGATCTCCTAACACCATTAAAACATAATCAGGAAGAAATGAATGCTTATGCAGCCTGAAAAGTGATGAGTCATTAGTATGTCATATTGTAGGGGTGAAAGCGAAGCCGGTGTCTGCGGCATCTGCACAGCCTAACCGAGAACCGTCTCACCGTTGAGCAGTCTCAAACTTGGGGAGCTGGTCTGGCCTTCTGCTGTTGCTGCGCAGCAGTGCAGAAGGTAGGAAGTGAGCAAATCTCTCTTTGGAATACTTTTACTTCAGGCAGGGGATGAAACAGCACTCCTCACAGGTATTTTGTCAGATGGTAAACTAAGAATTCTATTGGAGGAAAACATAACATGCTGAGAGAGGTGAGGCTGTTGCTGCTTTCTGTGCCCAGGTTCAGCCAGCAGTGAGGTTTGAAGGTGTGTTCCCGGCAGGCGCACACGCACAAAGCACATGTACACAATACGTATGTAATTGTATACACGGCTGGCCACACAGGTCGCAGGCACATGGAGCACCAGCACAAACATACAGAGCAGCAGTGACCTCATCCTGTTCTTTCGGGCTGGACAGAATGGATATCCACCAGTGAGAATATATAAATACACATATGTACAAGATGGATTGCTCCAGCAGCTGGGCTCAGATGCTCTGTCTGCCCAGTAGCTGGCCCCTGGATCTCAGTCTCCCCAGTTGCTGCTGTAAAAGCCTCTGAGGCTGCAGCGTTACTCCAGTTGCTGGTACAGGCCACCACACATACACAGTTGGCCAGGAATTCCCAGGTCCCAGTAGCTGATCCCCCTGTGCTTTTGTCCCTGGAGATACAGCAGTGCTCTCACACCCAGGTGGCCCTTGAGACCCACTTACCCCATTGCTCCCAGGCCTCTTCACATACCCACTGACTATAGTCCAGCTTGATCTTTGCTACTGATGACGTGGACACCCGTGCTCACTCCAGTTTCTGGCAGCATGGATACGTGGGCCCTCTGACCCATGGTCTGACTACACTTGCTGCGCTCACACCCCTATACACCTTCACACACAAAGAATAGAGAGCCGTCACCCAGGAAAAGGAAAGTAGCTTAATAAGAAGGTAGGGCAAACTGTGCTGATTAGGTGCAAGGCATAGCTAGACAAGCATACCGACCAGCCAGCTATTTACCCTTTTTATCCCTTTACTCTTTGATTTTCCTGCTCTTATTCCTCCCAAAATCACCTTAACCCCTCCCTTTTTCTGCCATTGGTTTCTCCCCTAAACATCCCATAATAAGTCTGTGTGATCCCAAACTGCTTTACCCTCGCATCCCATCTGTCCCACCATAGGTAGCAACATCCTTAGTCTAAAAAGTGATCTCCAGAGCTGCTCCAGATAATTATGGTGATGAGTTTCTCTCTTGGATGTTGGGGCTGATGGCTTTTCTGGGGCAGCTCAAACAAGGTCTCTATTTCTTAGAAGTCCTTGATTCGGCTTCCCACCTGTCCCTGTGCTCCTCTGGGCTTATGCAGATGGGCCTGTGGTGGGCTGATGGTTCCTGTGTGATGGCCTGGATGTAACCCAACAGGATATTATTTGGGTTCACCCTCCCAATTTTCTCTCTCTGAGCTTCTTTGTAGGTGTGCAGGTGAGCTTTAGAAGCAAACATCCCTCTTCCCTATGGCAGCTGCTACCAAGGAAAGTAGTTTGTCTCAGACTTGCTTGATTCAAGTCCGCTCCAAGTCCTCAGAGGGGAGAAAGCCCTCTTGACTTAAACTCTCAACTCAGAGGTTGCTTGGTACCCCTACAAAATGTAATAGTGCTCCTGGGTTTGTTGGGAAGAGGTAGTGTCAACATCCACGCAGTTACCAATTGCAGTAGGGAGGACAACCCTTTGGAGCTGGGTTCCACATGGAAGTCTTCCATCTAGGCGAGAGGCAAAAGGTGAAGTGTGTGTAGGAAGCTGCTCTGCTTTGCTGCTGTCTAGACAATATGTCTTCTGTAGATTAGATTCTGTAATGAGTTGCCAGAACATCCACTTTGTTCTTTTATTCAAAGAAAATTGGCACAAAACTGGAAACGCATGCTTTGGGATGTAGGAGGAAGCGAATATTTCATGTGATTAATTTTGTCTGAGAACAACCCAGAGAGTGCATCGCTAATGAGACTTTGGATAGTTAAAAAGAAAAGCAAACACTAATCAGCACAAGCACTGTGTGCCATATGTTGGGTGCTACCTTATCAGTCAATTTAAAGCCAAATCAGTGAGCCTTAAGGCTTCTCAGATACTGGATAAGGAGTGACCAGTAAAGACGCTCTGGTGATTTGCATTATTGGGTGCAGAATACTGGGTGTAATGAGCAAAAGTTATTCCCAGAGTCTTTAATCCTCCTCATCCGGACAGTGCTGTGAAGATTAAGGTGTTTCTGTAGCATAATTAATTAATTTCTGCAATCCTAAACTGCAGTTTGCACTATCACAAGGTCCCTGCATCCCAGAATATTTCAGGGGCTGAAAATCTGGGCTGTAACTGCAAGTCCATGTTTACCAGACTCCAGCTAGCCCCAGCTCTTAGTTAGTTGCAGTTAGCCTTCATCTTCCAGCTGAAATACTGTCACAACCCTTGAAAATCGCTAGTTTGTCGCTTCGGTTCTAGTGCTCAGGGAGAGACTTCAGCAGGTCTTCTGAGGTCATCACTTTGAAGAGGTGGCGCTGTTGAGAGCAGAGCTTGGCCAGAATGCTCTGTGTTATTTTTAACCGAATTGCTGCAGTGGGACCTAATGGGAAAGAAAACTAACCTTGGAAACTCAGTCAGCATCTGTCAGGAATCAGTGACCTGCTTTTGGAAAATGGCTGTGCCAGTTTACTGACTGTCATTCTCACCACAGCAGCTTTTCTTGACTCCTTGCCACTCCTTGAAAGGTTGTCTTTGTGCTATATGTTCTTATATATACAGTTTTCAATTTCTATAGCCTCTGACCCCTTCCAGGAGATTACAACTAAAAATGAAAACTGTTGTGGTGGGGGCAGAGTCAAAACAACAGTATTAATCATCTTGTCAGTTATTAAGCCAGACACCCATTACTTGATGTTAGAAATTCCAATTGAATATTGGGATTCTGGGTGCTATAAGAAAGATTATGAAATAGGAAAAGCTTGGAGTGTTGTTTTGTTTTTGCCAGAAGAGAAAGATGCTGTGGGTGAACCTTGGAGTAACACAGGAAGAGGTTTGTGGGTAGGATAACTTTTGAATTCATGTGATGATGGTTTTTGTCTTAATGATGTATTGAATTAACTAATTGATGGTCAGCAATGTTATTCTCTGCCCACCAGTTGTTATAATATGACCTTCCTTTCTTATGGCTGTTTGGGGAATCCAGGATGACTTGCCTCCTTTCCTGTTGCAATGTTTTCAGGATCTCAGCCAGGATGTGTGTGTGGGGGGAAAAAGGCTTTGATAGAAAAACTTCTACACTTCTCTGTTTGTTATTTTGGTCACTTTCTTTGTATAAATGGATTTTTATTCCTTTCAGATCAGCTGTCATCACTTGCACTTTCTTCGGTGTTTTGGTTTAACCCGGGTAGGTGGCTAAGCACCACACAGCTGCTTGCTCACTCTCCTCCAACCTGTGTGTTTTCGACTCTCTCTCACAAAGTCAAAACATAGCACCATGCGAGCTGCTGTGAAGATGATCAACTCCCTGCCAGCCAGAGCTTGTTTCTCCCAAAGCTTATCATGCTATGGGACTTAAAAAGGCAGTGTTTTTGCTTCTTTCCAGTGAAACACAGGGTGAAAGGTAGACTGAAAAAGTGTCGTCTGTGGTCTCCAGGCATTGAGCATTTGGTCTTTTTTTTTTCCATCCCATTGATTTTTCCTTTTCTGCACAATGCATTGTGGATTTGAAGAAACTTGCTGTGTGAGTGGTAATATCACGGAGCTGTGTAGGCAGTGCTAAGTGTGTTGTCTCCAGGATTAAGATATTTCAGGCTGTTGACTATCTTAACATGAAACAATGACTGCATTAGGACTTAAATACTGCAAATTGTTTCCGTTAATTAATAGTGAGAGGGTTAGTAGTGACAAGGAGAAGTTGCCTCTCCACAGCTGGGAGCTCTTTTCCATGCTTAACAGTCTTCACAGCACCCACCTATTTCAGCAGTGACTGCTGCTGTCCAAATGCTACCTGACCCATCACATTGCCTGTGTTTTTCACTGTGAGGCTGGATTGTCTGCCAAAAGGGCACCACGGCTAGGAAATTTCTCTCAGGGAGCAGAGAATGGTGATTGCACACTGATGCTTGAGGAATAAGATAGAAATTTACTTCATAAAATGTCCTTTGGTACTTCTCTGCTTGAACATTGGGCTCTCTGAAATGAGCTGGGGAAAAGTGAGCTGCAGGTTTGTGGTCTGCCTCTGCAAGAAGCACCTTAGAAATATTTACTGCTTGTGCAGGGACCGTATGAGTCAGAGAGAACAAGAACATTTGTCCCAGAGAGAGTCTCTCTTGGTCAAGCTGGTGCATGTGGGTGTATGATGCATATGGCACGCTTGTGTTGCTGATGCTTCTCTGGAAACTTGCCCTTAGCAAACATTTCAGCAGTGATGTCTTCTTTTCCAATTGCTTATCTTCTACTCCTCTCAAGAAAAGCTGATTCTTGAGGTTTCAGGGCCAAGGAAACAATTGTTGACTTCTTGCTTGTCTTGTGGAAGGGGAATACAATACATGGGAAGACTTGATACTGCAAGGAGCCTGGCCAAGATGCCACGGATGTGTCTGATCAGTGGTGAAGAATTTTTTTATATCATCATAAGCCATTTTCTAGCTAGCGGAAAATGCAATATGCTGAACATTTTCATTCTGAATGTAAAAAGTTAGGAAGCCTGAGAGAAGTTCTCAAGTCATTTTCCCAGTTAAATATCTTTTTGATTCGTGTCACTTCAGTGGTTTCTATATTAAACAGTCATGTGTGCACACTTCATTATGGAAAAATAGCTTTTTCCTCTTGGTGGATTTCACAGTATCCAGGCCTGATCATGAATTGGAGGGCAAATCACCAGGTACAGTTTTGGTCACCCAAGGATATCGTATTATTTTCATTTGCTCATAAATCTGAAATACAGAATCACCAGCAAGCTTGAAACAAAACAGGGAAGTGTTATGCTAATTAACTGTTAATGCAAGAGTAGGTTCAGGTAAGGGTTTTATTATGTATTAAGAAACTGTTAGCATGCTGACATCATTTGGATTAGTGTTTTCTGTTCCCTTTTTCTGTAGGTTAATCTTATTTGAAATTATTCAGCCCACTGTTTTGAACTATATTGCTTTTGACTCACATCAGCATCTTTCAGGTGGCGAGCAGTTGCTGCCTTCACCAAGCTGTGGAACTTCCCGGTGAAAAATGATCTTACAGCATTTAAACAAAGTTGAGGTCTTCCATGATGGTGCTTCTCTTCAGTTCTTGGAGTTCAGCTGCTACCTTCAAGAGGAGGGACAGTATTTGTCAAATCATTCGACTGCATGCACAACCACAAACCCTTCTTAGCTGAGTTGGGGGAAGATGTGATGTTTAGTATTTCATTGTCCCAAAACCCAAGTCCTTTTGCTGCATATGCGGGCTTCTAGATTTGAATGGATTCCCCCGATTCCAGCTGGCTTGTCTAGTCAAAGATGTGTGCATCAACTAGCGTGTATAACGGCACAGCACCCAATTTGAATAAAGTGAGTTTGCACGTTCAGTGCAACAGAAGATATACCAGGTGTAAATACTGATGTAACGCCAATGTTCTTTTTTAATGGCAGAAATAACATAAAAATGTATTAATTGAAAAGAGGGCCCTTCAAAGAGCTGTAGAAATGTGAGAGGTTTTATTTCCTTGTGGGCTTGTAAGATGAGACGGCTCAAGGTAGTGATTGAAGACAGGAGTTCATGAGAAATGTTACGTATTAAATATCTGTTGCTGCTAAAATGTAGCCAGTTCTAGTGTGGAAGATGGCATCAAATATCATGTTACAAGTCTGAACTTTAATACAAGAAAGGAAGGGAAGAATTGTATTTGTAGATAACCACAGAGATTTTTGGAGGTCAGTACACAGTTGGCCAAATCATATACTGATAGTTGCCATGATATTGTAACAGTAATTGCCTACCCCAACTACATTGTTACCGAAGCCTGTTCTACCACATCCTCACTGTCTCTCAGGAAAATACTGATCATAGCCCTAGCATTGTCAGAGTCTCGATGCCACTATTGCAGGTAATATCATTGCCTTTTTTTAATAGGTAGAAAATTAGCCCCATTTATTTCATAGAATCACAGACTGGTTTGGGTTGGAAGGGACCTTAAAGACCATCTAGTTCCAACCCCCCTGCCATGGGCAGGGACACCTTCCACTAGACCAGGTTGCTCAAAGCCTCATCCAGCCTGGTCTTGAACACTTCCAGGAATCGGGCATCCACAGCTTCTCTGGGCAAGCCTTCCATGTTTCGTTATATTAGAAATAATGAAAGTTTTTTGCTTCTAATTCGTTATGATGTTTTGCTGCTTAGGGTAATTGGAGATGAACAGAAACATACATATATGTATACACACATATATATGTGAATGGCTTCCTAAATCATGGTTGCCACTGAAAGCAGTACCAATAAAATTGACTAGTTCTCATTATAATCAAAGTTTCTCACTCGTCACGCTTTGATTTATTTTGAGCATATTAAAATGCAGTGGAGCAGATGAAGCAGCATACAAACTATATGAAAATGCAGGACTTCCTTTTATTTTTTCCCCATAGTGCTTATGCAGCTCGCTTTCCTGATGCACTGTAAAGGTTTTCCATACTTGAGGATTTTTTCCATGAGTGTGGTAGATTTCAAGCTTCCAGCTCGGCAGACTCACTCAGTGGTATTTTTTTTAATTTCTCACTTGCAGGGTGAACTCCTCCAGCAGCACAGCAATATTTTACAGAGAATGCTGTTGCTGTATCCAGCAGGGCTGCATAGGGAGAATCATTTATGAGCCCAACTGTGTGTGCTGAGGCTGGGGGTATCAGTACTCAGCTGAAGCGAATGTCCCTGAGTGTTGCGGAGGGGACTGAGCACCATCTCGTGGTGCAGCTGGAGATTTCCTCATCCTTTCTCTCACTCCATGTGCTGAGCAGCCTAAATACATCTCCAAAGCAGTATGTTCGTTTTTGTGTTTGTTGTGTTGGTTTTTCCTCACCTGTGAAAGGGTTGGAGGAGTGTTCAGGGGGTTTTGTGAAAAGTAGTATGGAGGAAAATTGTGTTAATTGTAGAGTTGTGTGAAAATGACTTGAATGCAAATAGATTCTTGACAATAGCACTGGCTGTATAGGAAGCAAGCCACTTCTACAAAGTGTGAACTGTACCACAGCCCAGTGCTAATCAGCACAGAAAACAACCGCACACTCTGCTTCCTGAAGTTAGTTCTTTTTGTCTCAGATTAAAACAGCCAATACCAGGGAGCTGAAGGTTTGTGGCTAAAATGCCTCAAACAACCCAAGAATGGAGACCAAGGGGACTCCTCAGCCTCTACCAGGCTGTAGCAGACCCTACAGTTCTGTGTTTCTGACAGCTGCAGCAAATCCAGGTCATCCCTAACTTCAGTGTTCCATTCCAGGGCTGGAATGCACATAATGTACTGTATTTCAAACGTTTGTTTCTTCCACCTGCATCTGGTTCCAAAAATATGGTTCAGGACACCCAGTGATAAAGCCAAGATCAGGCTTGAAGTAATAAGAAAAGTGTGCTTGTAAAGTATGTCCAAAACCTTATTAAAATACATCACGTGGGACACCGATAGAGTGGTTTAGCACCTCCTGAGATCAGAAGTTTCAGGGAGTATGTATAGAATGTAGTCTTTTCTAAAAATTCTTATGAATAGGTGGAAAATCCTTCATAATAGGAGCAGCCTAGGTGGATGTAGGGCAGCTGACAGCTAAGTAGGCTAACAAGGTAGGGAAAATATTTATTAAGCCTAGCTATTGGAAAAAATCATCAGTGATATTTGCATAGCTGATATTCAGTCTCTCCTAACTAGCTAGGCATGAATTCAGAAAGGGGTTTCTGTGGTTAAGTACTGAAATGCCTTGATTTTAGGTAAAATCCTTAAAAGCATGTTAACCCAAACTTAATTGTAATAGAATGTAGCAGCTGTATGTGAATGCAGAGGTGGTAGAAACTGAGGGTAGCACTCTAAAGACCTGATGTTACTTCAAACCCAGACCCTCAGTGGAAGCAGCTGGAACCTCTCTGAGAAATTCTGAGTAGGAGTAGTTAAGCAAATAGGGATGCAGTCCGTTTTAAGCTAATATTAGAACTGCATCTGATGTTCATTTTGTAGCCAAAAAAAAGACTTAAAATTGCTAAAAGATCTTGTGCTTTGCTTTACCATGAATCCAGTGTGTTATGTTTTGAGCTGAGTCAGGGTAAACCTGAGAAATCAGTGTGTTTCCCAACTGCACAAGGAGTGACTCTGGCAAGGGAAGTGTTTGAAAACAGCACAGAGGAACTTGGGATCTGAGATTTATTTAGGGAGCCAAAGGGCTGGAGAATGTTTCCTACCACACTGCAAAGTGTGAGTGCGGAGGGTGGTTTGTGGGAAGGTGTTCCTCTGAATGGGTGCCAGCCACCTCCCTCGCTGTGGGAAACAGAAAAGATACTTCCCTGTTTCATGTAAACTTGGATGCATCATAAGGAAATATATTTCTGCTTTGCCATTCCAGGCTGCTCCTTTTGTCCAGTTCATTCAAACAGAGTTAAAATACAAATCTATTCCTCTTCCTTGCACCCATTTTTATTGTTTTGGAATCTTGTCAATTGTTTCTGTGTTGTAGGGGGAGAAGAGCCCAGCTTTCTGTTGTCTTCTGAAACTATGGTTTTCAGCAGTCAGCTCCATTCGGAGGTTATTAAGGTGTGTTTTCTTCTTCAGCTCTAATTTGCAGAGGTGCCGAGCCTGGTCAGTCCCTGTTGACTTTCACAGAATTTAAGATGCTCAGGATTTGTGAAGAGTCTTAAAGGCCCTTGCCTTTAAGAGATCCACTGCCCAATACTAAGTGGAAATTTTCACAACTGAAAATACAAAAAGTGAGAGGTACTGTGTAATTTTTCCTGTTGTGAGGTAAATTAGGTAAATGTGAGCTCTTGGGACAGGTATGTCTTCATGTGGGCAGGTGGGCTGGGTTATTGCCAGTCTTGGTGATCACATCTGAGTCTTATGTACCTAGTGGATCAGGCTTTCCCATGGGGCTTAGTCACCATGATCGGAAAAATTTATTAGTCTGAGAATAATGAGACTCTCAGTTACTTCACTTTGAATCAAAAAAATGTGTTTTAATGTGTCATAGATTTACTTCTGGGGATCTGTGTCAGGTTTATACTCCAGGGCCAAACATGAATGTATTTTCATTTGAGATTTCTCCTTTCACTTTTTCTGATTGAGCCAAAAATGTAACAGAAACATCACTTTCCTGAGAGTTCTGGTAGTACAGAAGAACTTAAAGATACTTATAGAACTACATAAACTTACAGAACTGCAGTTATGATAAACTAAAGGAGGGATGTAGAGTAAAATATTTTAACCCACTTCCCTTTTTTGTGGGGGCACGGTAGCTTCATCTGCAATTGCTTTGTTCTGGCATCTCTTTTTTTTTGTCGCAGCACTGATAGGACATTTAATTCTGTTTCATAATCGAATGAGATTTGAGCCTAAAATTGAAAATACTTTCTTAGGACTTCTTAAGCATATTTTTATCTTCAGACTATTCTTCTTATGCTGATGATTTGATCCTTACAAAGCTGCAATAGTTGGGGCCTTACTATGCCTGTGGAATTACTGAAGGACAGAGTG
The DNA here is from genome assembly GCF_000690775.1 of Eurypyga helias. Classification (NCBI taxonomy): domain Eukaryota; kingdom Metazoa; phylum Chordata; class Aves; order Eurypygiformes; family Eurypygidae; genus Eurypyga; species Eurypyga helias. Next base: position 13,162 of record NW_010250741.1, on the reverse strand, counting down.
CGAAGTCATTTTATGCAGAAGCAGTAGCAGTGACATTATGGGCTTTCAGCCCTGCCCTAACGCAGCATCATTATCTGAGCTCTTCTGACAGTGAGGGAAAGCTTTGTTGCAGCTATTCAGCCCTGGTGCTGCTCTACCATTTTTAACAGAGATGGAAGTATTAGTAAAGAGAAATATTATGCATTCATACTCATGAACATGTGAGTACATGGAGAGATCCAACTTTTACTTGTGTAAAAAGGGTCTGCATGTGAGTTTACATTTTAAAGGAAATTGCTTAGCTGCTTTTCAAACTACAAGTATACTTGAAATTGGTCTGTTAGGGATAAAACAATATCCATGAACTGTGAATGCCCTTAATTGTATCAGTACTGAAAGAAACTCCTCACATTCTGCCTCAGGTGACAGTAGTTCCAGACCTTTTGCTTCCAGGTAGCAGTAGGTCTACTGAAGCTGCAGTAGGTCTGGTGTGAAACCTGTACAGATTCTGCAAGGGCAGAGGAGACTAAAGTGTAGGAAGAGATTTCCCAAGGGCATTGAAACAATGTCTCAAGCTCAGCTTTTTCTGAACAAAGTGATCTGAAGTACTGACAATCTTACTAGTGTACGATTTCCGTGGCTATAAATACAGAGGTGAAACAAAACCAAAGCCTATTTGCTAAGCATCAAAGGCTGTAGGAAAGTTTGAGTCTGTTCTTACTGTTGCTGAGTGAAGAAAATTGCACAACGTAAAATCAAGCAGTACTGAGGGTCCCAGGTTCTGTGAGGACCAAGCTAGCTAGAAGGCTTTTCATTTAAGAATCCGGAACAATGAAAGTGCATGTTGATGTTTTTGTGGGCCTGTCTTTGACCTTTAGTGGTCTTCCTTGCTGCTTGATGTCTAACTACTCTTCTCTCCACATTTCCACTGTCCTGCTCAGCGTCAGTATAAAACTTCCTAGGTTTTCACTGTCATTGGGGTGTAACTGGCATTGGGGATGCTGAGGGAAGAGCAGCCGGTCTCTGAAACAGCTGGACGTGTATTGCAGTTTTGGCTGCTCCCTTTTGTAGCGACAATCTTTTACTGGGGATCCCTGTATGGCTGGTAACTGCAGGAGCCCCTGGTTGTCAGCTGCACTGGAGATGCACTGTCAGAGTGTGTATGGGGAGGTGCACAGGTCTCATCCAGTACCCTGGAACCCCCAGCACAAGGGTGTTGGAAAGAAACCTCTTGAGTTTCCTACTGGTGCATAAAGAAAGGATGGAGCAGATGTTTTTCTCTTCCACTTGGTTTTAGTTAGAAACACAGCTGATGTCAGGTCTTAGGGCTTTTTTCTTTTCCTTACTGGAAGATCTTTACAATGGGAGTTTTTCTCACCCTTAATTGATGGGGAAGAGTATTGACTTTTGTGGGAAAAACAGTAAGTAGATGTAGTTTATAACACAAAAATAATAGTACCAAGGCCTTCTCCTTGCATTCCATAAAGAAATGGAAGGTAGGTAGTGCTGTTGTACCATGGCAGTATGACTCAGTGGGAACTGTTACCCTATAGAAACCGTTGTTTATAAACCCCTTTAGTCAGCAGTCCACCATCTCCATTCTGTTCCTGTTTGGTTGGCCCACACTTCACATTTTTTCCAGGCATTGAGAATTCTGTCCATAGCCTCTAAGATCTCCACAGTGCTAGAGATGGAGTCTAGCATCCCAAATACCTCTCCCCAGTCCTACCTCACTTCCACAGCATTCTGCTATGACCAGATCTTGCATGTTCACATGCAAGAGAGACCAGACTATTTGTATTTGAATAGGATGAGGCAGTTTCGGTAGGTGAACCAATTCACATCAAGAACCCCATTACAACCTGTTATCTATTGTAACCTCAGAGAAGTACTAATATATTGGCATAGTAGGGAGTTAGTCTCACCTGGCTTTGATAAAAACATCATCTTGGTGTGCTCTGAGCAAAAGATAGTACTTTTTCTGTTTTGTTATTGTGTGCCTCTGTTCTGGATGCAGAAAATCCTAGTTTCAGTTCTTGCTGATCATGGTTTCCATGTACAAGGAGATATATATTTTTACAGGACAGCTTGGAGACAGAATCTGCTCTGAAAATTTTACTACCCAAATGAGTACAAGAATAAAAAGCATAGAGGGAGTATATGGGAATTCACATTTAGTCTAATGATTAAATTTAGTCAGCATTTAGTCTGTTGGGGCTAGTCTCTCTGTAGTCAGTGGAGAGGACCAAGCTCTTGTAGAGAATGGTTTGGAGCTACAGGCTAAGTCAGCCTCCTCCAGTGGGCACTTCAGAGCCACCTGCACCTCCTGGCTGATTGTCAGGAGCATTGCTGGGACATTTCTCATCAAGGCTTTGGACAGACTTCTCAAATCCACATCACTACAAGAGTCTCCAGATAATAATAATGTCTGCATCACTCTGCAGTAGCAAGAATTTGGGCAAGTAATTTATTTACCCGTTTCAGTTTTCCAGTAATGTGTATCCTGCATGCCAGAAGGCTTCAGGATCTGAAGCCATGAATGTCTGTAATGACTTTATTATTATAAATACAAAGGTATTGTGCAAACATATTTAGTGCATATGAAAGAATAATGAATTCCTGTTTATTACCCACAGCATTACAGTAATAAAATTCTGTAAGATGCAGTGTTTTCCAAAATATTAAAGGCCAGATTGTCCTGCTGGTGCAATTTGGTGGAACCATGGCAAGCAAATTTTTCCCTTTTTATGTGTGGCAATTAATTTCTTGAAAGAAATAAACTTCCATGGAATATATGTAATTTTAGACGTAGTTATTTAGATACAGTTACCATCAATTCAATTAAAAAAATGCCACATTTACAATCAGTAAAAACAATAAACCTAGCTTCAGCTGAAATAAAGAAAATGAATTTAAATGAACAGGAAGATATAGACATATTTACAAGCATGAGTGTGCAGTGTTCTATCCATAGATAATAAAATCTTAGCATGATATCTGAAAGTGTTATTTGCTGTTTTTCTCTCTCCTCTTTTAAATGGCCTGCATTTGTAGATGCTTTCCTTAACAGTGCATTGAAAGAGAAAACTGGTTTTTATGCTACTGCCTATGTCTTCAGAAGCAGTGAGAAATGATGGACCTGCTCTTTTAACAGAAATCAAACAAATGCTCAGTCTCCTACACCAGCAATAACTGACTGGATTGCTGTAGATGTCGTTAAGTGTACAGTTTTATAGGTTTGGGATTTATACACTGCACTTCAGATTCAGTCATAATTTCCATGAAAATGACAGGATAATTAGGACAGAATAATGAAGTTATCATTAATAAATTATATTGCTCTTGCACATTATTACATACCTTACTCTTCTGGATGGCTGAATTATCTGTAGACTGAGTAACAGGTTACCTGGTGTCATGGTTTAATTCCAGCCAGAAACCAAGTACCACCCAGCAGCTCACTCACCTCCCTCCCCCCTCCTCCTGTGGAGGAGGAGAATCAGAGGAAGACAAGGAAACCCATGGATTGAGATAAGAACAATTTAATAATTGAAAGTAAATGAAATAAAGTAATGGTACCAATAATACTAATAATATGTAATGAAAATAATGGAAAAGAAAACAAATGATACAACTGCTTGCCACCCGCCAACCCACCAAGAACCAGAGCTGGAGAGAGAAAGAGCCCACCCATGGCCCACCTCTAGTTTATATACTGAGCATGACGTTTTATGGAATGAAATAGCCCCTGGTCAGTCTGGCACAGCCATCCTGACAGTGTCCCCTCCCAGTTTCTGGTAGCAAAATAGTTGGGAACACAGATGCAGTACCAGAAACAGAAGTTCTTGACTTGGTCCAAACACTCCATAGCAACAACTAAATCCAGCAGTGTTATCGATACTCAGCACAAATCCAAACCATAGCCTCCTACTAGCCACTGTGAAGAAACTTAACTCTGTGCCAACTAAAACCAGCACACCTGGTTTATAATATTCTCCCCGTACAAAGTTTTGCTTCTCTAATTACTACACATCAGAACTAGATAGTCTGCCTTACATACACTGCAAACTCTGATCTCCCTCTGCAATTTTTCATGTGTCGTTTCAACACCAAATATTAAAACTTTGCATTTGCTGCTGCTAAAATAATGTTTCACTTAAGCAGTTTGAGTATGAAAAAGCTGAGGTTTGCTTAGGTGGGTTTCTGTATAATAGTTACAGCATATTTGGTGGTGATTGTACTCAATTTACTGTGCTCCCTTTATATAATGCTGATCTTGCTTTTGATAAAGTAGGCTCTGAAAGAAAGAGCAAAATCAGTTTAAATAGATGTGGGGGTTTTCTCATGTTTGTTAATGTTCTCACCCAAGTTTGGAAGATTACATCAGTATAGCAAAAGGGAAATTGAATTATGTTTGTGAGAGTTTCAGTGGGCTTAGCTGCTGTAAGAAGAAATACTAAAGCTAAAACTTGCTTGTGTCCTAAGGAGTAATTAATTCTCTATTAAAGCTAAGTGGTGATGCTGACGGCGTGCCATGGCAGTATTATCTGTTTACCCTGCAAGGTAGTCTGCTCAGTTTTACATCAGTTTAGTTTCCTCTTGGCCTGCACACTGGGAAATGTCATTTCAGCTGTGACTGAATGCCTGTTCAGATGGCTTTCTTCTTCGCGCTCACTGAAATGTCTGGAGTTGTGCCTCCTGTTGTGCCTCCTTGTTAAGGGGCAGGAGGTCAGTGAAACACCATCGACATTGAACTTCACTGCTTTGGAGAGGTTCTCATCTTGGAATTTGAGATGACACTGAAGTGGATTCTTGACTTTTTTAATTATGTAATTATGGCATGGATATCTTCACATTATACATGAATGTGTATGTGGTCACCTGTTCTATAGGTATGATCAAATTGTTACTGGTTGTAACTGTATCTCACTCCTGGCATTCCATTCTAGAGGGGCAGAGATGTATGTACATAGAGGGCCTAGTGACACCCATGTAACAAGAGTCGGATCCTGCTTCTTACTGGAACAAAAAGGCAATATTCCTTTTGAATTTGAATCAGGAACAGGAAGACAAGTATTACCAAGAAAAGAATCATAATGTGTCTCCTGTATAAAAGAACTAAATGTGTTCTTGGATGAGGTTTGAAAAGACCTGCTATCTTAGCTAGGTAAAGGAGGCATGGAGGAAGTGCAGAGGAAAAGTATCTGGTATCAGAAGAGACTAAATTACGTGTGAGGAGACAGAAAGAGATTGAAAAGAGGGCATTTTTAAATAACAAGTGAAGGTGAAAGATCTAGAATTGTAGTTTTGACAAGGTCGATTTTAAATGTCTAAAGGTAGAGAGCAATCAGTTTCTCGCCAGGTCTTGAGAAGACTAGGGAATTGTCAGAGGTATCTGAGAGGGGAGGGTGCTCTGGTAGTGAGAATAGACACTGGTTTTTTTTTTAGAAGTGAACAAATTTTCTCAAGTCAGAAAAGAGAGAGAATGGGGGCTTGCACTTCTCATCCGTGTGTATAATATGTAACACGTGGCACATTGACTTCCAAATGCGCTCAGCTCGGTCTCACCCCGTTTGTTTCGGAGCCCTCACGTACCTTGAGAATAATTGTTCTTTGCCCTTCTGTAAATAACCCAAACAATAACAGAGCTCTGGCAGCTGCTGCTTTGATCTCAACATACAAAGCCGCGCCGGTAAGGCAGCAGCTTTGGAATATAAAAGAGGAAATCATGCTCAAAAACACAGCGTGTGTGTGTGCAGTTTTTGGTGTATATTGGAGGCATTTTTCTTTACCTCCTGACTCCTGGGAGAAATTCAGTCGTTAGAATTGCTCTGCTGCAATTGCTGAACGCTTTGTGCAGCGTGCATGTACGCTGAGTGCATCTATCAATTGGTGTATTGGCTTTGATGGTTCTGCGTGTTTTTGTGTCTCTTCAGAATCTATCTATCCTGCCAGTCAGTCATTCATTTGGTCTTTCAGTCTGTCTAATCTTTTTATGATTTTATTGATTTGTTCATGCCAAGGGTACAGAAGAAAGATACCATTTCAACTGCTCTGTAAATAGCTAAAACAAGCCAGCAGAATTCACATGTCCTGTCTTTTCAAGGCAGGTCTAAGAATGTATTTTTACTCCCACTGAAACCACTGCCAAAAAAAACCCCAGATGCATGAGTTTTTTGTGGTATTTTCGTGGGGCCTTGCATATCTCAGGAACTCTCAGGAAGGGTGTTAGACACAAATGAGTTAATCCCTGAGAGCTTTTTACCATGAAGTGAACCTCTTCAAATTTACTGAATCACCAGGAACTCTTTTCCATTCTTAATTCTTCTTGGGGCTCGTACTACAAGCTGTGCTTGTAGTAGCTGACCTGCGTTTGTGTTGTTTCGGTCTCTGGCACACTGAGGTCAACATTGCTTTCCCTTGTCTGCTCACCTTGACTCAGTGCTGCCGAATGTTTCACAGGGATACAGCAGTGCTAGCGTCTTGAATTTACAGTGTCATTTTGTGTCAAAGGCACTGGTCTAAATGCTTTAAATTTTAGATGATTGCTTTCCCTGGAAAAGGCTGTGGGAGGGAGGTGTTAACTAGCACGTTGATTCTGCAGAAATAATGCATAGAAATTTTCGTCAGGAGCAAATATTTTTTTGCCTAGATCAAAATAAATACCAGCTTTAATAATCTGTGTCTACCACTACTCACTGAACTTTGCTTACTCCCATGCATCTTTCTGCATCTTCCATGTCTTCAGCAGCTTTCTACTTAAGGAGAGGTGCAAATTAGAGGGCAAATGTCAGTGAAGTTCAAGCTCTACTGCTGTTGGGGAGCTTGAGGTGAAAATTTTGGGTGCTGATAGAGGAAACTAAGTGCAGTGAAAAGGAGGTATGTCAAGTCATGTGAAAAGACAAATAGTGTGTAGTCCCAGGGAACATAAGGGCAGATGTGACCCCACTAAGTTGTCCAGGATCACTACTGTCTGGCATACTCGGTCAGATGCAGCAGCTCACATCAGCAGTGCAATGACTGTTGATACCCCATACCCTTTCCCCAAGTCTTTGCTTTTAGTCATTCAGCGGAGACTGGCGTCTTGAGTAGTAACAAGCAAAGAGTTCACTTGCTTCATAGTACAAGGGACTGAAGAGCCCAGCTCCTACCTTTCTGAGCATCATTTAATTTTTCTGTTCTTGCTAGTGTTATTCCTTCACTGGTCATTCAGCTGGCATGCCCCTGCAGGGGCTCAGCACTCAGACCTGAACTCAGACTGCCAGCTGAACCCCATGCGTTGAGAGTTACCGATGTCCCCATGCTCTACTGTCACTTCTCCTTTTCCAGCAGTTTTACTCTAGACTAGTAGCAGCATCAAGACTATTCCTGCTGGCTTACGGTTCTGGTCACTATTTCTTTGCTACAGAACTGCTCCAGAGAATTTTAGTGGTGTGCAGTGCAGGCTTTATGAGCAAAATTGTCTGCTCAATCCATATGCCCTTCTAAAGTCAAATCTCAAGTGTGAAACATCAGACTGTTCTTGCTGCTTTTTCAGACAGGCTTAGATTTTCCAAACCAGTGTTTAGCTTTTGACATGTGGATAAAAAAAGTCAAGAGGAAAGAATGCAGAAGTATCCTCTTGCTCCAAAGTTATTAATCTCGCTTCGATCTCTCCACAGACAAAGGCGAGAATTAATTCCCTTGAAATACTGCATGATTTTTATCCTACTCTCAACTTCATAATTTTTGAGTCATGGGAGATTAATCCTACGAATTAGATTTGCTTTGCTCCGGAAGGGGAGATCCAGTTGGGAAAATACAATTTTGCTGCTAATTGTTTTTGTCTTGATATTTCTCTCAAGCTAAGAATTCTCAAGTGCTTTATGAACTGAAAGTCTCACAGTAGGTAGCACTAAATGGGACCAATTGGCTACCTGCTGCAGAGCAAAAGCCCACAAGTGTCCCCTTCCCACTTGACAGGTCTAACACTGCTTTCTTCACTCATTATAATAATAGTCCACCTGGTGACAATTCCTGGCACTCCGTTGCTTGCTAAACACCAAACCGTGATGTCTCAGCATCTTCCCCTTGCTACA
>NW_010250741.1:0-5070 GCF_000690775.1 Eurypyga helias | reverse complement strand
AGCAGGAATCTTTGTGATGTACTGACACTGAATATTTAAATTACAGCCTTGTAATCTTTCATTTACAGTGTCTAGATGATGTTGACTAAATTAAAAATAAAGTGCCACAATATTGCACCTTGACAGGGAATCTGACAGGGAATCAACATTTTTGAAATGTGGGTTTGGTCTTCCAGCATGTGCAGCTCCCATCTTTGACAAGAGATGTACTGTGTTCAGTACTCCTAAGGCCACGTATGTCAAAAGCTAAATACCAGTTTGGATAATCTAAGCCTGTCTGAAAAAGCACCGAGGACATTCGGCTGTCTCACACTTGTCTGTGTCCCTACTTCAGAAGGGCATATGGATTGAGTAGACGATTTTGCTCATAAAGCCTATACTTCCGTACTTCAGTGTTAGTCATGGGCTACAAAGGACTATGAAGGATGTGAATCACTGCCCTCTAATAGGGTGCTGTGAATAGTATTGCTGGAAAGAGGCCTTGCAGGTTTGGTGATTGAATTATTAACAGTATTGCCCTGATGAGAATGTGTGACTAATAGCAAGACTTAAATTCAGATGTTATACTTCAGAGCTAGTCTTAAATGGTAGGTTGAAGCCTTTTTTTTTTTTTTGTTTCCTTTTAAAATCACGGTAAGAGAGATCAGTGTGGTACAAGGTATTGGAGCAAGTGATGTGCCCTAGGAAGTGCAGGGACAATGACCCACAAAAACGGTACTACCCACATCAGCCCAGGAACAACAAATGTAACTTTCCCACCTATCACCCATCTTGAGCGAAACACAGACGTTGAATTGTCTGTGATTATTTATTTTCAAGAGTTCAGCTTTACTGGTACCTCTTTAGGCATTATATCTGTTTTGTATCTTATATTTTGAGGCCAGAAGACACCATTATGATCTATCCTGACCTCCTGTATGACACAGGACTTAGTAATTTCTGCTTGTAACTGCCCTTTGAGCTATTAAATATCTGTTTAGAAGCACATCATATCTGAATGCATCACCAACTTCATCACACTTGTCTTAAAATATGTATCTATGCTAAGGATTCACAAGCCCTTTAAAATCATGAGACATTTACCAATTATTTACCAATTACCATTTTATATTGCATTTACACATGCAATATAGGTATTAAAGCCATAAATTAATCTCAAGTTCCTTGAATCCTGTATCTGTATGGGTTTTTTTTAGAAACAATAACCACTGAACCCCATTCCCAGTGCTTAGAATTAGTCTCATCCCCTTTCCATCTTGGCTGGCATTATTAGATCTTCTGTTAGTGAATGTCCTGAATTGTACTGCTGGGGTTTGGTAGCTCAGTGACTTGACATCTGCCTTTTCTCAGTGCCATTTTTTACTATGGTTTGCAGAAAGCTGTGCAAAGTCTTGAGCTCTGCCTGGCCCGCCCCACACCACATGCATCCTCAACAGATGGAGGCTTTGGTGGGAGCTGCAGTCCTCCCTGAGGTTCTAGGTAAAACATGGTGTCTCCTGCAGGAACATGGAACACCTAGGACCTTGTTCGCACCTAGGACATTGGATAGGTACGAAGCAAGTTGAGCTCTGACTCCAGTCAGTCTCTTTCAAGAGGGGTGGAAAACCCCTCTTCCGACTGAATGGGGATGAACCTTGATAGGGAGGTAGGACGCATGGGCCCTGGTACCACTTGTGTGGCCAGGCCGTTCACAGAGTAGCCCTACTCAGTACTGGTAGGGCACAGAAGCTGCCTAGGCATTTCCCTCGCCCAGAGGTGACAACCCTTACAGCTGCAAAAGTAATGAGGTTGCCATCCTGATGCAGTGCAGCCAAAGGCCTTTCCCTTTCTGCCATGGCACCCTTCTTTTGCCCTCAGCCATTCAGGTGCTGGATTTTCTTTCTCTGGAGGTACTGGTGCCTTGTAGTAGCTTCTACCAGTCTCTGCTTCATGATATCCTGGCTTTTTTCCCCCGCCTCTGCCTTTAACAGCAGCACTACCTCACCCCGTCTAGCGTGTCCCATAGCCGATGCTTTTACAGACTGAGGCTGTCTTAAACACCCAGGCAAGCACTACATTTATAAGGTCTTCTTAAATAACAGGTAGATGGGGGCACTGCTGCAGCCACTGAAGCCCGAGAGTTCATCTGGAGGTGGGACATTTGAGGTAGCTTTGGGCGATGCTGGCGGCCTGCAGCTGAGGGGAGTGGTGCTGAGAGTGCTGCGCCCTGTGTGTCGGTCCAGTGTCGTGTCTGGCTTTGTGAGGCCTGGTCTGCTCTCCTGGAGGTAGGAGCTATGGATGGGCTGGCTAGCTATGTGCAGTTGCAGGTCAGTGGGGTTGGAGGAAGGGTGCTGGGCCCATGGGCTGTGCTGGGAATGGGGTACTTGATTGTGTTTGACCCTTTTGTGCACAGCCCTTTCTCCTTTCCTTTTTCCCTGGGAGACTTACACTGCAGTGGAAGTCAGGCTGAGAGGAGGATGTGCTGATGTTCAGACACAATATAGGTAGCCGTAGCAAAAACTTTCTTTTATTTACATTCTGGAATGGAAATCTCACCATCTTTTGTGTGCTTCCAGGAAGGTAGGAGCAGGCTTAAGGCAAATACTTGGGAGGGAGTGGGTTTCTAAGAGCGGTGGCAGAACAGGGAGTGGAAGTGGGGCTCTAAAGTCTTCCTGTATTCAGAGCTGTAGCCTGTGCTGATCTTTATTGTGATACAATTTTAAGAAACATTTAATAATCTAGGATGCTCGATAGATGATGTCTGGTGTTTGCTTATGATACCTAATGCTGCTTGCTTTTGTTAAGATCCAGGGCTGTGCACCAGAGACTTATTTGTAGTTGTTTGTTTTGGTTGTAACTGAATCTACTCTCTCAGTGCTCTCAATTGAATTAATAATGATTTCCCAGTTAGTTCAAGGCTCTCTGGGTCCTTACTGCTTTGTTGTCTGTCTCGTTGCTGTCTGCTTTTCCATTTTTTATGTATTTTACTTAGCAGAAAGGTTTTTCTCTGCGTTAGTGTGAGGGCTGCACAGCTAGGCTTGCGCTCACACCTCTGTTCCTCACATCTCGTGATGCAGACTGGCAGCACTGGAGCTGCTTTGTCACGGTGTGCAGGAAACTTTCCTATTTACTTGAGGCATGCAGCTGAGGCAATGCTTTGTACGTTTTCCCTCGTATTACAGCTGGAATGGCATGTTTCAGAGGGCTGTTTTAGAAGAGGCAGCCCTACCTGAGAGCTGGGGGAACAAAGTCTGAGCTGCCTTTCCCTTTCCTTTTCACATGTTACCTGTTTCACTGGGACAGGTGGTAGACTGAGAGACTCTGTGGCATGTTGTCAGTGGAAGTGATTCCCCACCCTCCCAACTCACAGCGTTTCTGAAGGAGATGCATTTTCCTTTCTCTTCTTTTCCCATGTTCTGCTAAGATGCATATGTCTGCGGGGATGAAAAGACTAAGGAAATTATTGCTGATACTGAGAAAGTTGGTTGAACACGAAAGGGATGAATACAGCAAGGCAAGGAGGGAGAAGGAATCAGAAAGGGACCAAGAAACCGGCAAAGCAGTATTTAACATGGTGGAGGGGGGAGCTGAAATGTAATGGAAGGGAAGCTCATAAGGGAAATCTTCATAGGGGAATCTTGCTCTTTTGCTCTCTGGCACCTACGTCAACAAAAATACTTCCAGTGAATGCTTAATTAGCTAGTGTGCTTCACTGTCACAAATACTGAGGCAAAGAAACATTGCAAAAAATATTTAGGTGCTCATGTGACTAGTGTGAATATTTACAGTTGGGATGCAAAACCTGCCTTATGATTTTAGGGACATTCGCTGGTTAGCACTCTGGAAGAAAATTTATTCTCCAGGTGTGCCCTCTGTGTACGCTGACTTCTGTGACATGTGAAATAGGGAATCTGTAGGCTGTGAACAATGTATATTACTAACTATAAAAGGTCAAAATTAATGGATCAGCTCAGTTTTCTGCAAGTGAGAGAGAAAATGAAACAAACTGTATTGAAGGAGGGAAATCGATGATTTTGACTTTCCTCTGTGGAGGAGTACCCCCTCCCCCCACTTCAGTGTATAAACACAAGTTGTGGCTGTGATCCTACCGTCATAAATCGTGAAGCTGTCAGGAATCATTATGACACTTTAGCCTGAACTCCTGCATATGACAGGCCATCAGACTTCACAGAATTGCTTTCTGTTTACTTAAAGCTTATCTTGGGGAAAATAAGAAAACTAGGTTTGAGAAAGTCTCCTTGAGTTGAAAAATCCATCTTAAACATAAACTCCAGTGTGAGTCTGGTTGCTACTGAAGGGGACTGTACTTAGCCTCACCTTTTCCTGATGGTAAGCTGCTGATCTTGCTTAGTATTTTGCCATTTACTGCAAATAATGGGCTGTTGCCTTCTGTTCTGAGAGCTCTTCCTTGAGAGCATAACTGTGCCCCTGCCATGAGGGAGAAGGGTTATTTATTTTTTGCATGCACTGCAATTAGAACAGCCTAATGCAAAACATGGCAGTGGGTTTGCGTGGGGAAGCCAGTACTAAAGCACCTTGTGTAGCTTGCTTGAGTAATTAATGGAAATGACCTCCAGTTTCTGACTTTGTATTCAAAGACTGGTGATCTGTTGGTGACTGCACCTGTACGCCTGACACTTTTGGTTTGGGGTATATTTTTGGTGATGTTATTAAGGTTTCTCATCAGGAAGCATAAGGTATTTGAAGAAATCCTCCTACAGAGGAATATTTAATATATACATTGGTATCTGTGTATCATTGGGCTACCAGTATTCCTGGGTCCCTTTCTGACTTGGAGGCTGAAGGATTTCTTTCTGGAGAATACTAGATAATGGGTAGTGTCGCATTTGTCAGTGGCCAAGAAGAGAACAAATCTGAAGAGATTGTATCTGAAGAGAACAAATCTGGGGTATGTGGTTATAAAACCATGAGTCTTTCTTACTGCATTCAAGGAAAATGTTTGTAAGAGTGATTTGGATTTTCCTCCGTTTTACGTGGCTGGGACATACAGGGGTGATGCAGTACAGTGTTAGTGGAGATTAATTATGCACAGTTGTCGTGGTTTAACTC
>NW_010250740.1:0-15407 GCF_000690775.1 Eurypyga helias | reverse complement strand
CCCCCCCCATGTTTTTACCATTTTAGGCTTTTTCTAAATAGGCTACATTGATTAGTCTACTAATGATTTTTAAGCAGAAGTACTTCTGGTATCAGCCAGATGGTGGGGCAGCCTGTATGAGAGTTCATATCCAATACAACAACTAAGTAATCATTTTGCTTAGTTTTTGAGCTTTCCTCCTCACCACACTTTTGGGGGAAGTTTTACTTTTTCCTCCCCATAATTTCCATTATGTGGGGGTGCTGGCACAGGGAGCAGTGGGACAGGAAAGGCCCAGGTTCTGCCAGTGGGAAACATGGGCAAGAGGGTATCAAATCCATCCTCTGCTAACACCATACTGCCAGGTAGGGTATAGCAGGGTGGTAAGGCACTAAAAAAAAAAAAAAGAAAGAAAGAAAGAATTTAGTTATGAGTTGTCATCATTGGTGTTTTTCAGGAGAGCAAAGGCAGTGGGCTTTTTTACATGCTAAGATCATACACTGCTTTTAGTGAAACAAGTTGCAAGCATTTAGTTAACATGAGGCTTAATTGATTTCTGGCTGGGTGTTAAACTTTCCTGGTCAGCAGTTTCACATTTATTCAAAGGATTGTGTAATAAAATCCATATGCTTTGACCAGCATCCTCATTAATGTTTTTGAACTCCATACCAATCATGATCTATCCCCTGAAGTATAGCATTTGAACTGTATATCCATAAAGTACAATGTATGTAAAATTTTCATTAACACAGAAAAATCCAGTCTGCTTCCCAACAGTCATTTTTTCTAAAGTACATTACCCCATAGGCCATATTTTTCTACTTATTTACTAAACTTCAAGGCAATGAATTGCTGTTGATTACATTATTCAGCTATCAACTTGTTTTATTCCTTCAGAGTGTGTGGGGGAAAAGCTCCAGAAAAACCTATTGTAAAGCAGCAGTGCTCCTGATGCAGTTATTTAAGTTCAGGCTTGTTCTTACTGGACTCCCGTGAAATGGTGTGTGATACTTTGAAGATCAAGGAAAAGGGGGATTCAGCTTTTAGCCTGGGATAAGAAAGTTACTGCAGTGCATTTTATTTCTCTGCGTCTTTTCATACTGAAATCTGCACTCCTGAGTATAGAGTCTTTTAACTTGAGCTTTTTTTCCCCAGAAAAAAACTACTTCTTTTTCTCCCCCTGAATTGCTCTCCCTTTTCCACTTCAAACTATTTTCAGGAATCCATTTTTCCCCCTTCTATTTAGGATACAACTACGTGCTGCTGCTGCAATCATCATTTGTATTGCACATCATTTTTCACCACTCTGCTCTTCTCCGTGTCATGTCAAATATAAACCATAACTTTTCTCTTAAGACCTATAACTACCCTTCCTCCCAGCACTGAGAGCTCGACTCCCACCTCTAGTATCCATCTGGAACCAGAAGTGCCAGATGCTTTCACCCTGATTTTTTTTTTAATGTTCTTGGGCAAGTACTTTCAGTCTGTCTGCTGTTGGCGCAGGTGCTTGTGAGCAATTCAGTGCTCTCCACCACTGTGAAGTGACCTCATTATTCTCTTTCAAATCCCTGCTTGTAATTCTCTTAAAAATCCTCTAATACCTACCAGAAACTTGACAAGAGCTGGGATGCCGTGGGTTGGGCCACCAATGGGCTGGCATCAGCAGTGGTGCTGAGGGCTGCTTGTCTATGTACCCCTTTGCTTGTGTTCAAACCCTGAAGCTTAGAGGTTGATGCTCTGTTTGCTTGTCTGCCCATGCTATGGGCTGTTACGTGTGACCAGCAGGTGGGTGTGCGAAGGCAAGATGAGAAATTTGTACCGCAGCTATTGGGGAACAGCCATCCATTGCCTTGTTATTTATGTAGCAATTTAATTTCACTCAAAGTTTTCAGTAAATAGGAACCAGAAAAAGCAACGATCTACCAGGGATACTATAAAATTCATATAGTGAGTACATAGGTATTTAAAATAGATGGGAGCCAAGATGCTAAGGAAAGCTTTTTTCTCTGTGTGATGCAAGCAGTAGTGTCACTCAGTAGTGTGTTCAGCACTTGCCCTACAGAGATTTCTTCTGCCCTTGTGTGCTGAATGTCAAGGATCTTCCCATAATTCCTGTCAAAACAGGCAGCACTGCTCTAGGCTCCCTTCTTGGCCTTGTAAGTTTGTGTGGTCTTTGTCTATTCTCTTAATAAATGTATAATTGATTGCTTTTATACAAGATATATTTATCAAATATACAAGATATTGATCTATAAACTGTGTAGTGAAAAGTGTTAACTATTGTTAAAAGTTTCAATTTTAGCTGATATCAAATACAAAGACAACCTATACTTAAGTTCCAGTTATTTTGTAAGTTAGTTTCTCATTTATTTAGGTCTTCCTTGCACCTGCTTTGTCAGTGCAAGAGGAAAATACTTGAGTTATATATTGAAGAATGAGCCAGTGGAAAAAAAAAAAGCAGCACTTTCTTTACCACAGATTTCAGGAGGGCCTAAAGAGACTGGTATGTGTTATTTTAAAATAAAATATAATAAAAAAGGCTTATCTCAGTCATGTTCTTCACAAAAACGTTAGGCTTTTTCAAAGGACTTTTATACTTCTGCCATCTAAATGTTAGTCAAACTCTTTAATAATTAAACACTGATGGCTAGAAAAAATATATTAATTATGTATCTCCTAGGACACAGAAAGAAACTTTTATCAGGCTACAAAATGATTTAGGATGCATAAAATTTAACATTTGATAATACCACCAAGAACATTTATTTTAAATGTTTCCATGTTCCAGTCCTGTCTAATTAATATTTAAGAGTTATGCACTAGTTATGCTCTTTTGTTTCTTACTCAGTGCAACTGAAGTATTTTGTTTAGCAGCCCTTGACTGAAGCTTCAGCAAACCAAACAATGAAGTAAACAGGCTGTCTGGTGTAGACTTGAGGAATGGTCATGAGGAATTGTTTCTGATACAGACGAACATGGGCTGTTTTGTATAACCAATAAAAAATAAACAGAAGGGGGTTTGAGATGTATATGTGGGTTAAAGGACACTGCATCCCTCAGACCTGCATTTTCATGCATAACTACAGAGGCAGTGAAGATTGTTTTGGCTTTGACTAGCATTTAAAATTGTGCAGTGGAGCAAGTTTTCTAATGACCTCTTGAATTTTATTTCCTGAAAGACATGCTGCACTTGACAGCATATTAAGCTATTCAAGAGCAATACTGAAGGGAAAGCCTTTAAGCTAGGCAACTGTTATCTGTTACAGTGCAGAAATATTGGTTCTAAGCTAGGCAGTGTATAGACAATATACAAATTAAGCTAGATGACATGTTCTCATAGTCTCCTTTATGTGTCTTGTCCTTATCAAAATAAGACCCAATATTGTATCATTGGGTGAAATGATATTTCAGTTGCAAAACAATGACATCTGAATGGAATAGAAGTTCTGTCAGGGGTGACAGCTGCTTTATCGGTTGGATTACTCATTTTCTCCCCTAGGGGCTTGCAGACACTGGGGCAGTCTTTCCCTGATAGACACTGATGTCAAGTAGTGATATCATCAAGGTGCCTAAGTATCCCAAAGCAGTGTTAAGATACTGGAAGCCCCTATTTTATATCCTTCTGAAATTTTTGCACAACCTTTCTCTTCACTTCCCTTCTCTGTTTCTTCATTGTTTATCTTTTCCTCCCCTGCAGACATTTCAGAAGCATGGGAAGAGTCCTAGATGCTTCATCAATTAATTTCCTTCCTTCAGGTGAAGCCTTTGATTAAATAATCCACACATGCTAGATGGGGTGGATTCTCCTCTGAGACATCACCTTTATGAAAAATATTTATTGGGTAGAGGAATATGGATAAAAGCTTCTTGTGTGATAGCTGCAAAATGGCTACCTCACATAACTGAAATTCCAAAGGCAATTTCTTTCAGCATCACAGACAATGACTTACTAGGTTGTCTAATAACTAAGTAAATATGGAATTCGAGTGAGAGTTGTGTAGAAGGCATGAGTCTAATGGTAACAGCCATGAGAGTAGACTTTACTTGTATTAGACCAGTATTGAAAGCTTGTCTGGGAAAAAAATAAAGCACAAAAAAAGAAGACTGTCTAATCTGAAAAGTTGGTGCACAAGATGTGTCAAGAGAGGCCATCAGTATGAGGCCAACTCATCCTCAACATATGCTCGCTTTGCTGCTCTTGGCAGTATTTTGTGTCAGAACATGGAGGGGATGGAAACTCGCTAGGCTAGAGTAAAGCTTGTGTGTGTTATCAGGTGGGGCTTTGGAATGCAAAGCAAGCAGTTCAGTGCCAGCATTTCCCACCTCCTTTTGGTCACCGAACTAGAGGATAGCTAAGGAGGTGACTGTTCTTTCTCTGCTTTCTTCCTGGATTCCCAAAGCTGCCTGTGTTTTATAGGTGGATCTGTAGTACTTTTCATTGTGCTATCTACCCTCACCAGGTCAGTGAGGAACTTGCTGACGACCGTGGGCCTGCGTTAGCATGTCGAGCTGCCAAACTAGGGCAATGGAAGCACTGCTGCATGCCCTGCTCCATGCCCTGCATGCCTTGGGGCCAGTGGTTCATCAGAGGGGCTAGTAGGAAGCTGATATTGCCACTGAGCTCAGAGCTGCCGGAGTACTTGTTCCCTTTCTCCCTGGCAAAGCCAAGCCACGAGTGGTGAGGCCAAGCGCGCTGGTTGAAGGTTTAGGGTATCAGCTTAGAAGAGCTGCTCTCTTAACATGCCAGTTGCTGTGCCGTTGATGTGAAAGGTTGGTCTCTGCTGGCAGGTAGTGTCCTGCACCAGCACTTCATATAGCATGTAAGTTAGCACAACCTCTTTATGACATACAGTTGTCAAAACAATTATTAGATTATTTTGCAAAGACTCCTACCTTAACATTGCAGGAATCTAGATGTAAGTGTCAAGACCTGGCAGGGTATCTTTCTGTAAGCACAATCTTTGATCTTCGTGTGAGGTGCTATGTTTTATTTGCAACCTGTGTTTTAGTCTTAGAGCTAGAAGTTTTGTTTTATTTCCTTAATGAAACCAATTTAGTTTCTAATGCTTAGATTCTGCTGGAGGTGGCCCCAAGTGGAGCTGAAAAATTTGGAGTGTTTCTTTAAAGGAAACTATTCCAAATACAGTGATAAGAGCAAATCCTTGAGAAAACTGTTTTGTGAGGTGTGTAAAGGTCTGGAAAGTGTCTTCTGACAAGCTACAAGGCGAATAGAGGATCTAGCATTGCCGGATTGTGATCTCACTGGCACAGACCGAACAGAATACAGGTGCCTTTTTCTTACTGCCTCAGAGACACTGAGCAGCTCGGGACAGCTTCCAAAGCATTTCACAAGGTGCCCTTGGCTCCACAATAAGCAATGAGTGTGGTTCCTCATCCTGTGAAACAGCAGCAGCATGGCTGAGTTTAGTCTGTGGAAGAGATCACAGATCAATTGTTAATTATTTTTTAAACAATTATACAAATATGAATATTCTCATTGTCAGAGGAGGAAGCCCAATAAAATACTGATTAAGGGGATATATCATCCCATCATTCTCTTTTTCTTTCTTTCTTTTTTTTTTTTTTTTTCTTCCTCCCTCTTTGTTAATGAGCTGGTATTGTCACAGGATCTTTGCCATTACAGAAAGGGGGAGTCAAGGGTAAAAGGGGCCCAGAGCTGGGAAGGAACTGAGAGAGGGTCCTTGGCAAAAGACGCAAGTGCTGTTGCTAAGGAGCAGTCTGAACAGGCTGCCTGCTTTGTAGATCCAACTGCAGCTCAGAGTTGCCAGCCTCTGTGTCAGTTTTGGACATGGTTGGGATTAGTGAGTTTGCAGTTTACGTTAGACACAGCCGTGCCCCTGAGGCAACGGATAGCAATTCTGAGCTTGATTTCATTTTTTTTCTGCTGGTATCTGAGACGTCTGTGACAAGAAATGCTGTGCCTCTGTATGTGCTGATGGGGAAAGAAAAAATTATAAGGAAGACAGCTCTTCTGCTTGAAGTCTTTGCTCTCTCAGTTCATCTCTAAATCCAATATTATTCTAATGCTTTTTAGTGCTCTGCAAGAAAAGCAAAGTTGAGTGGCTGATAAGGTTTTATCTACAGGTAAACCTTTCTTTTCACTGTAAGAAAACTAGACTTTAGGGACCTGTGAAGAAATTACTTCCTTTTCCTCTCCACAGATTTGATGGGTTTTTAGTAAGTGGCGGTGATGAGGGACTTGAGGAAAAAGGAGCAAAGAGACAGCATCTACCTATCTGCAAATACAAAATGCATTTAGATTTAATAAAGGCAGTGAGCAAAGGGATGGGACTTGAGCAAGTGGAAAGCCTTGATGGCTTTGACAAGCCTTTTCTTTATTCTCTTGAGCTAATTGTGTCACTTGACAGGCTGGCATCAGGGTACAGTCAAATTCTGACAGGCTAATTTGAGCTTGTGGTTCCAATGAAACATACATACGGCATTCATTATATATAGTGACAATCAGTGTCATTTTCTACTTAAACGCAGACAGCTCAATACATTTATTCAGCTGCCTATCTGTAAATGAAGCAAGCAACCCAGTGAAGAAGGTGAAGCAAAAAAGTTAGGTCAGGGAGTCTATTTGTAGTCTTGATAATGCTTGGGGTCCAGAAAGAGAGTGGGAAGTTGACTATTAAGCTGGTCTGAGTGAGACTGGGAGGGGGAGAGACAGGAGGGTAATTTCCATAACCTACACTTTGACATGGTAAACTGAGAGGAATTTTCCTTTCTGCAATAATTGAGCTAGGGATTGAAAGGACTGGTGATAAAACTATCCCTCCTTAGCAGAGACTCTCTCCTGGACACTGAGTAAGCATAAACCTACTCATTATTGAATAATCTTAACTACTTGTTGGGAAGGATATTGGGGAAAGCAGCCAGCTGGGCTGTGCACTGCTGGACAACGGCAGTTTCAGCCATGAGCTGCCCTTCAAAACTGAGAAAGTGGGACTGCATGCAGGCTGTCACCCTGGGACAAATCATCATTAGTATTAAAATTCTGTAATTAGAAAGGTAAGTGATAAATAAAAGAAAAAAGCAGCTCCCTTTTTTGTGTGTTACTAATTTGCATTTACTTAATGTCACCTTTGTACACATGCTCCAGCAAATTTGATTTGGGCCCAGAAATTACCAGATAAATGTCTTAGGAGGGCATAGGGAAAAAGGTACGTGATTTTTCAGCAATGGCTCATGTTGTTTGTTAAAGCTCCTGTAACTTGGGTTTAGGACCTGATCCTCTGTTTTGTTATGTCATCTTTGGCTAATGTTATAATCTTAGCACTGTTGTGCTATAAATCTAGTGAAAAGAATACTCTATGACATTCCTCTCTCTCCTTTCCAGCTTTTCAGTTCTCTTTTCCTAGAAATGGTATTTTTCTCTTGGAGCAGATGCAACTATTTGGTGTGATTGTAAAGTACTGAAAGTATGTATTGCCTAAATCCTTATTGCACCAAACCAAAAAACACATACGTCTGTAATGCGGTAACATAAGAATTAATATTTTGATTTTGCCAACGATGATTGAGGTCTGTGTGATAAGCAGAGGCAACTTGTGCAGAGGTTGTTATCCTTGACCATTTCCAAGTTTGATATGAGTATTACTCTTATACAGTCCTAAAAATAAATGTTGGAGATGTGTAAGATTTGTCTGCTTCAGAGTCCTGTCTGTCCTTCTGTTCATGGGGAATAGATGTGTGTTGTGTATATTCAAGAGGGCTCTACCTTTTTTTTTTATCAGCATAACACATGGCTAACAAAGAACTTTGAGCTGTATTACGGTGAATTCATGTAGCATGGCAGCCTCTGGCTTTAACTTTTGGTCTACTTTTAGTCTTGGCTGGACAATGCACAAAATTCACTTGGATTGTGGGGAGGGGAAACTCGCACTGAAAACCTGCTGCTGGATTTCACTCAAGCTACTTGGATCCAGTCTGGCTTTAAACTTTCCTTACTAACAATGGCAGAAATTATATTTTAACTTCTTGTTTGTTTGTTTTCCAAAAGCCGTTTCCCTAAAGAGTGACCATTTTATAGAAGTTGAGGAAAATGTAACTGGTATCTTATCTGGGGAATTTGCTAATTTTCTGTAAGCTTTATTCAGTTTTAAAGTATTAACATGTTTCTTCAAGATGTATCACCCTCTTGCATCAACACAATCTTGCATTTTTCTACAAGGTTATGTTGATTATGTGCTAATGTGATGATGCTGTCATTCAAAATGAAGATCAACATTTTAATGCTAATGTGCTGGTTTCAACTTTGGAAAGAAACCTGTGCTTAGCTCCATCAAAGCAACTTTGTGTGACATATGTCACAGTTTGGAACTGATCCAACTAGGTGTTATGCTGTAAACACCTTGTTTCCCCTCCAGTGTTCAGAGGCTGAGATGTAATTTATTCCAATCAGGATGTACTTTGACAAGCAAGCTGAATGGGATGCAGCTGCTGTTGTTAAATATTTCCATCTCTCTCCGCTTTTCAGGTTTTCCCAGATGTCATAATCTTCAGGGCTCTCCATGCTAGTGTTGTAGGCAGCTCTGCCAAGGGTTAGGAGGAAGTGGGAGTGGGATGAGCTGGAAGAAAAATAGCCCATTATGGCCATTATAGAAAGAGATGGACAAAGGGGGTTGATTGGAAAAGCCTTCTCCACTGATGAATGACTAATTCACTCAGATACTAAATCTGACATTTATTGTGCATTTGATGAATGCTTTGAAAATTCTATATGTGGAAAGACGTTTCATAATAACATGCCTCAGAAACAGTGGAGCAATAAGCCTTTTAAAAACAGAGATTCTACCTGAGCTGAAATTATGTTTGTTCTGCTATTGAATAGAAAAGCTTTGAAAACCGATGTATTTCCCTCCACTCCACAGACCTCGCAGGTAATGAGCATTGCAGTAGACTTCACATATCAAAAGAGATGTCTGTCTCCTAAGCTAGTCCTCCCAAGCCAGCCAAATTTTTGCTGGATAACTTTTTAGTGAAGTTTTTGTACAGTTTTTCATTGTTCTTCTGCAGTGGAGCCAGCAGTGGAGTTATTCCATGAGGTCTTTTGAAAATGTATCAGTGTGAAACAGTGTACAAAGCTGTCTGCATCTTTTGTAACTGAGTCAGTGCCTCTTGAAGAATGAAAAAGGAACAGTAAAGCTTATTTGTATTTTGTTTAGCCACAAGCATCACACAAACTTTGTACCCTATCCTTAACCAAGCACACATGCTTAGGGTCTTCTGTTCTATGGATTATCTGACTATGTACTGGACTTCAGCAGGGTTCTGACCTTCTCACTCATTTAAAATGGCATCAGAAATAATTTCTCAACCATTTGTTTTCCTTACAATGGCTAGTTTTGTTTATAGTCTCTATAATTTTTTTTTTTTCTGCAGTCAATATTTTTACTTCAACAGTGAAGTAAATTGGGAGAAAGGGAGACAGAGCTATACCTTTGTTAAAATGGAGCAAGTGAAATTAGAGCTGGGTCTTGGGTTTTATTGACTCTTGCAGCCTTTGTTGCTCTGATTGCTAGGGCTAGAAATAAACTTCAGTCTCTCAACTACACTTCATGTATCAAACATCTTTACAGTGAGAATAATTCTTTCACTGTTCTTTCCATGCTCTTTAATAGGGGGGAAAAGTAATAAACAGGGAAAGAATACTTTTCCTTTTAGAGATCAAGTTGCAAGGAGCAAACACACAGTCCGTAGTGAAAGATGGTATTTAGGGGCCTTTTAAGTCATTCCTAAGGTTCCATACCGCCCATGAGCAGACTTGGTGGTAGATTAAATTAACAACAATTTCTCTATGAGTGCTCCATCTATGCAGAAGATCTTCCCAACTCCAACACGTACTCTGTGCTGCATCTGGGCTTGCTCTGAAAAAATCTGTTGATTGCTTTTAGGCATTTATGGTTGCTACAGTATAAGGTAGTAGTAAAGAGAGTAATCTCTGGTCTTGTGTTAATGTAAATATTGGATTTTAAAAGTTTGTCTATGAACTCTCTCAGTAGACATAGCATAATGCACTGCAGTAGAAAGTTCTTTAGGCTGCCTTACATATTTTACCCACGCCAATTAATGTGGCTTTGGTAATTCTAGTGATTCATACTCTGCTTTGCTACAGAGCTGGTCTGGGGTATCTGTTCATTTCACAGAAGTGGAAAATAGGTGGGAAACAGCAAATTGACAGTAATTTCCTGTCTTTGAATTGCCTTCAGGCTCTATTCAGACAAGATGACCTGTAATCCACTACCAGTTCCTTGGACCTTCTATTCCCCTTTTAAAATGTGTCACTAGCATGGCCTGATGAAAATAACATCATCTCTCAAGTCTGCTAATATTTATTAATTTATTGAGAAATGGCCTACCTCCTTCTTGTTTGTGTGTTGTTTTGTTTTATTTCTTGTTTGTTTCTTCCTCCTACTCTTATATTTCCTTTTTATATAAGGAAATCAGGAAATCATGAGAAAATGCATTCATTCATACTCTTGTCATCACCCAGTGATTATATTCTCCAAACCTGCATGAATTATGCAAGTTGCAGATTATGGCAAAGTTTATGAATGCAGAAAGCATCTATATGGGCTGTCAAAATCTAGCTGCACACATCACAAAGTGAACTTCTCCTGAATACTGTCTCCTCCTTACAATTAAAATCCACAATATTGCCTCTACTAATCCAAGGTGTTGATGTTATGAACCTATAAACAAAACCAGCAACGGAGTTGTCAATGTTCAGACACAAGAAGGATCCGTGTATAACAAGATTTTACTTTCTGAATACTGTCTCTACACAGCAAATGCCAAGGGTCACAGTTGCTTACAGCTGTGATTCCCTCAGACCTTTCATCAGGATAACCAGCTTCTTTTTTTCCACAATCTGTTTGGATTTCTCTCTTCACAGTGCCCAGTCCTGAAAAATGAAGCTTCTACCTGAGTTAATTGTGCAGGGTGGTAGAAGCTGAGCTGAACTCTTTATCATATGGTTTATTAAATGACATCTCTACTTTGAATTTGGGAAGCAAAGTAAGAATATATTTTGAGATTTTTTTTCAATTTATTTTTTACAATTATAGTAATTTGAACTGCTTTAAGACAAACTTTCAGTACCTTTTGAAGTCACTTGGGAAACAGATAGACAGTGGGAACTGTGCACTGGAACAAGTTGCCCAGAAAAGCGGTGGATGCCCCATTCCTGGAAGTGTTCAAGGCCAGGCTGTACAGGGCTTTGAGCAACCTGGTCTAGTGGAAGGTGTTCCTGCTCATGGCAGGGGGGTTGGAACTAGATGGTCTGTAAGGTCCCTTCCAACCCAAACTATTCTGTGATTCTATGAAGGTAACTCTAAATTTTTTCAAGCATAGAAGAAAAAAAAAAAAGTCTGTTTTTCCATCTGAAGTTAGATATGCAATTTCAAAAATATTATTTATTTGTCCTATGATTCAGCTCACTGCATAATTCTATGACAATCATCGAACAATTTAAAAAAAGGTCACTAAATGTGCACAATTCAGCCAGGATAAGTGACATTTTTAGTGTAAATACACTATGAAAATTATATTCTGAAGGACTAGTTTCTGAGTTCATAGCCCAGTGGTCTGCTAAAGTGCACATAGCTTGGGGGACTTTTTACAATGGCCTGTAGTGACAGGACAAGGGGTAATGGGTTTAAATTGAAAGTGGGGAGGTTTAGATTAAATGTAAGGAAGAAGTTCTTCATGGAGAGGATGGTGAGACATTGGAACAAGTTGTCCAGAGAAGTTGTGGATGCCCCATCCCTGGGAGTGTTCAAAGCCTTACTTCAAGGTCTTACTGGACCCTTTCTGACCCCTCATGTAGGGAGGAGCCAAAGTGGAACTGCTCCTTTACCATCCTTTTTCTCTGTGCTGTATTAAGTTTCCCCCAGATCTTTCGGGGCATAAAGTGTGGCTTTTACTGACAGTCAACATAGATTTCACTTCTGAGTAAGATGTATAAACTTCTGGCACTGTCATTCATGCTCTGAAAGGGCAGAATTGATAGTGGCAAATACTGAATATCTTTCAGTGAAAAAAGTGAATACCCACAGCAAAAGGGACTTTCATTTCCAGTATGACAACTTCACAGACTGTATAGTTCAAACCTGTTAAAAAAAAAAAAAATTGTGGAACAATGATGACACCTCCTGAAAAATGATTGCTTTTAGGTTGTTAAGCAGAAAGAGGTCAGGTTTCCTTTAATAGCTTGGCTATCAGAACCTTGATTTTAAAATATTATCTGAATGACCAACATTATTTTTCTATTTCCTCCTTTTTATAATGGCTAAGCAGTTTCACTAGCTTTGTGCTTCATTTTTGCTGCCATATGATAACCAGAAGTTGAGATATAAAGATTTTTTTTTTTTTTTTAACGTGAGAACTAAATATATTTTTGATCAGCAGTTAGTGGCTCCTAGAAATTTAAAAAGTTTTCAGTGTCTCTTGAAACTATCTTCATTTATTGTAAGTAATCTCGGCTTAATACATCAGCTCGTGAAACCTGTTCAGTACAATGGGTACAGCTGGCAAACAAATCCCTTCTATGCTGCCTTCCCACACCGCAGTGGCCAACATGCCATCACTGATCAAAGGGGACTAATGGCAATGATATAATAACTGTTCAAGTAGTTGGAAACAATATAGATATCTACAGATGTTTATCAGGTAAGATCAGCTTTCGTCATTGACATCAGAAATATCATACCCAGGTAGATAAATAATTGTGTACTGCGATGTGTGCAGATGTGTGCCCTCATGGAAGTGCAAGATGAAAAAGTGTTTCCTTCTCTCTTCTAGGAACTCCTGTCTCTGGCATTTATTTCCAGACAAAAAATATACATAAACATTGTTTCTAGTGCTAAATATAGGGGAAAAGTTGGTATATTTTGGAGTACTTCCACTGCCTCACTTGGAATTACAATGCTTACACCTTACTGATATTTTGTCTGCTTTATCTCTCACACCCACTTATGGTTTTTGTCTGCTTCTTCTTCTCATCTAAAGTCTCATTCTTCAGCCCTAAGCAATGCAATGACTGATTGTTATTATTCTACATGAGAGTTGTCCATTAAGAAGGAGAACTGGGAGGTAGGTGTTTTTCATTACTCTTTACTCATTTCTCTTGGACCATCGATGCTTTCTCCTTAACTTTTTACTGTTTCTCTTTGCGATTCCTCTTGCAGCGTGGCTGTATCTTTTCAGGTATGCTTTTGGTGTCAGTGTTACCACAAGCAGAGCTTCTACTGATGATTTACTATAGTGATTTTGGTAAATGACATGTAAACCATCGTTTCACTGCTGGTTCACAAATTTCAGTCACTGTGGCTTCCCTCATCCTACTTCCATGTTGATTATTGCTTATTGACACACAGAACCTTATGAAGCTGCAAAACAACCTGCACAAAGGTTTCTGAAACCTCATAGTGGATTTTGCCCTGATACCTGATGTCAGTCAGTTGTGTGGAGATGCTACTAAGTGGTTCTAAAAAGCCAAGTATCTTGTTGATCCACAAGTTGCAGATTTGCATGAAGAGAGGTTTTATTGAGATAGTTAAGAGTGGCTCTAATGGTGTGATTTTACTGCTTTGTGTTAATCTGTCTGGGAGCCGTTCATGGTTGCAGGTTGGCCCAGCATCATGTTCATCATGTCGCAGTGGATTTGCATGATAAAAGCATCAGTCCTTCTATTTCCAAGCTATTCATTAATGTTCACTGCTTCCTAAGGGCTCCTTATGTGCTCTGATGCAGTTTTTATCAAAACAGGTATAGTACAGCTCCATGTTATGGATACTTTTTTTTTTTGCCCGCTTATTGTCTCTTTCTGGTTGTCCTGGTTTAGGCTGGGATAATTTTCCTCAGGTATAGTGCTGAGTTTTGGATTAAGCATGGGAGTAGTGTGATGACACACTGATCTTTTGATTGTTTCAACGTGGTGCTTATACTAAGTCAAGGACTTTTCAGCTTCCCATGCTGACAGCAAGGAAGTGTACAAAAAGCTGGGAGGGAGC
This sequence comes from Eurypyga helias, assembly GCF_000690775.1. Lineage (NCBI taxonomy): Eukaryota > Metazoa > Chordata > Aves > Eurypygiformes > Eurypygidae > Eurypyga > Eurypyga helias. The sequence continues at coordinate 1,389 of NW_010250740.1, read as the reverse complement.
ATAGCAGGGACAGCTGACTGAAAGTGACCAAAGGGATATTCCATACCATATCATGTCATGCTCCCAGGTTGGGTGCTCAGTATATAAACCAGAGGGAGTTGGCTGGGAACTAGCTGGGCATCTGTCAATGGGTGGTAAGTGTTTATGTCACTTGCTTTTCCTCGCTTTTGTTTCTCTCTGTTGTCTTCCTCTTCAGTACAGGGTTAGTTTGTGGTGGGGTGTTTTTTTTGTTTGTTTTTGGGTTTTTAAAAATTATTATTTCAATCATTAAACTGTTCTTGTCTTAACCTACAAGCTTCCTTACTTTTCTGATTCTCTCTGCCATTCCACTGAGGGGGGAAAGGGTGAGTGAGCAGCTGTGTGGTGCTTGGTTACTGACTAGGGGTAAACCACGACACTGCTACTTCAGAGCTATCAAAATGCTTGTGATTAATAAAATACACATGTTTGTGCATGCCTACTGTTACTCTACATTTTTTGCTATTAGGTTAATCCTCTAGATAGTGATCCTGTCTTTCATAATTTGTTAGAAGCTGCTCAGGAATTTATATCTTCATGCTGAGAAAGAAGTGCCTGTAACAGAAGTTATACAGATGGAGCAAGTCTGACGACTCCCTGATCCTATGAAGTGATTCACCTTACATCTGTGGAGGAACTGAGAGATAATTGTGCTGTTTTCTTTGATTTCCTCTGTCACATTTCTCTGCACATCCTCATTCTGGCCACAGCTAGAAGTAGAAATGACACAATGTGATGAGATAGCGGCTTCAAGTGGCTGGCCTGGCTAAGCTTTGTTTAGCACAGGACATATTACAAAGCAGCACTACCAGAGCCTTTATCTCCTATTTCCAGATTTCTTTCATTCAGGGAAGAGACTCTGCTGATACCTTTATGAAAAAAAGCAGACCAGTCCAAGCTTCCCCAGACCCATTTTTTATTTGCTGAACACTTCTTGTGCCCCCCTTGTTATCTGGTGTCTGTGTATTGCTGTAGTCTCAGTGTGGGTCTGGATTTCACTGCTGACTCTCAGTGACTTCACAGCCTAGTTCCTGAATGATCTTCTTGTCTAGGGGTTCAAGGAGACCTCATCTCTGCTTTCATTCTAGAGGTTGCGGCTACATTGGTGTCCTGCACTGCTTGGTGTTGTGGTGTGTACTAGGCATTGGCTCTGTCCTCTTGGGTCACCTAATGAAGGTAGAGGGGAAGTCTGAGGCTCTATCTCATTTTCATGTACAGAATAGGTCAGATTTGTGGAAATCACTTGTCCACAATTGTCCTCCGCATTACTACTCCTGTTCAGGCCCTGTTCAGGCCCTGTAATCTTGTTTCAGCTAACTAACTCTTGCAACCCATACAGCTTTCTGTTTCTCCTTTTCTTTTCTTTTCTTT
>NW_010250739.1:42142-78169 GCF_000690775.1 Eurypyga helias | reverse complement strand
CCTGCCGTCCCCGAGCTGCCCCCCGAGCCCTCACCCACGTCCCCGCCACGGCCACGCACCTCCCGCCGCCGTGCGTCGGCTCCCGGAGAGCGAAGGAACCGCGAAAAAGGGAGAGGAGTAGGGGAAAATGGGATGCGAAACAAAAGTGAGAGACAACTGAATTCGGCCTCAGCCTTACAGGGCTGCGACTGCAACCTGCGTGGCCACAGAAAGGCTCCGAGGGCTGGAGCCCCTCTGCTGTGGGGACAGGCTGAGAGAGTTGGGCTTGTTCAGCCTGGAGAAGAGAAGGCTCCGGGGAGACCTTATAGCACCTTCCAGTGCCTGAAGGGGCTACAAGGAAGCTGGGGGGGGACTTTTACAAGGGCCTGTAGTGACAGGACAAGGGGTAACGGGTTTAAATTGAAAGCGGGGAGGTTTAGATTAGATATCAGGAAGAAGTTCTTCCCAGAGAGGGTGGTGAGGCACTGGGACAGGTTGCCCAGAGAAGCTGTGGATGCCCCATCCCTGGAAGTGTTCAAGGCCAGGCTGGATGAGGCTTGGAGCAACTTGGTCTAGTGCAAGGTGTCCCTGCCCATGGCAGGGGGGGTGGAACTAGATGATCTTTAAGGTCCCTTCCAACCCAAACCATTCTGGGATTCTACAACTCCAGACAACAAAGTTTGGCTTTTGCCTGCCCCTCATCAGGTTAATTAACAGTGACTAGTCCGGAGGAGGATTTCCTACCCAGCTGGGAGGTTGGGGTATCCATCAGTGTCTGAGGAGGGGAAGAGAGCTGCTTTGGGAGGAGAAGGCAGCAGCCTCAGCCCCAGTGGGGGTGCTGAGGACTCTACTCACTCTGGTCCCATTTTGAGGGTCACACCCAGCTCCCTTTCCAAGCTCCCTTTCCAAGAGAGCTGCACTGGCATTGCATGTTGCCTCCAAACAGCCATCAGACTTCTGGGAAGTGGAAGGATAAATGATCGAGCCAGCAGCAGGTATTTTTACACCCACCCTTACTTAATTTGGTTAAAAAGACCTGAGTTCAGCACTCACCACTGTTCCTGTAGAGCCAGAGACTGGCCTCACCAAGCACATGAGAAACCAGGCTCAGGCCCCACAGTCACCACCTCAAATGCAGCCAGGAGACATTTTCAGTCAAATCCTCTCCTGGCAGGTTGAGAGTCACTGAAGCCATTTGTGATTTCCTGGCAAATTCACCATCACTCAGCCAAAATAATGGGGAAAAGATGCCGAAGAGGCTGTAATGTTATATTTTAAGATACCTGGAGTGCTCTAATTCCTTTTGACATCAGAACCTACCTGAATATTCGAAGTCATGAGCCTCCCGAAGCTTTTCGCTCAACGGTGAGTAGCGTTGTCAGTGGCAGAATTTGGTTCCTTTTTTCCAGTTGAGCTGGTGAACCTAAGTTGAAAAGAGCAACTCAGTCTCATTCTGCATGCAGCTTTAGACACAGTTTCCATCAGTGGCTCAAACATTTTACCGGCAAGCTGCTTCATCAGCTGAGAGACTCCAGTCCTGATGAGTTAAACCAGACCTCACTGTAACAAAGTGGCCCTAAAAGTATCTGTGACTCTGGAGGTATGATTTCATTTCCTGAGTTCCCCATGTCACTTTGGGTACACTGCCTAATGCACCTCCTATCTCCGCAAATGGAAGCTCATCATTAATAATGAAGAGGTGCTTCAGCTCTGTAGGGAAGTGTCCACTTAGATGTACAGGGAGTCATATACCTGCAGCTACATGCACAGACATCCTTCACGGAGTGAAACCCACAGCTCCAAGTAGGAGTAGGCAGTGATTTTTGATGGCCTCAGGCACCAGAGCTAATGAAACCTGGTTAAGTCAACAGGTGCCACCAGTGAGGTGGCATGCACCCTTCCCAACTGTCATGTAAAAGCCCGAGTTGGAAAGCAGCTATTTCAGCTGCAAGAAAACTCCCTCTTTGGTTTTACAGATGTACCAGCAAGACAAAAATTATGTTCCTTGGACTGTGCTGATGGAAAAAAATCAAACCACAAAACCATATGCAAGCAATAGATTGAAATACCTGATGAGTCCCTCCTGTCTTTCTCCACCCAGGCTCGTTGTGGTGGGCAAAAGGACCTGGCTGGGATGCTCAGACGCTGGAATCATGACAGCTGGAGAAGAGGAGGTGACTGCTTTCCTTCGCCTTCCTGCCATGGTGACAAGATTGTAAGTCAAAGTAAAGGACAACTTCCCTGAAAATCACGGTGTTTTGACCATGGCCATGCCTGAAGGAGTGGCTTCTTGCCCAAATCCCTCGGGGCAGGGTGGCTGGGTGTAAAACTGGTGCACTTTAATTCCTGTGGCAGTGAAGGAAAGGAGGTACAGCCCTCAAAAAAACCTGGATGGAAAGGCAGCCAGCACCCACCCACATCCCTGGGCTTTGAGCATCCCCTGGGTGCACAGGGTGATGGGAACTCTGCTTTTGCAAAAGTAGTTTGGGAAATTACTTGTATTTCTTCTCCCAGCACAAACAGTGGGGATGGCAGCCCCAGGAAGAAGCTCTTACACAGACTGACGTGTACGAAGTGAAACTGCCTCCTGGCAGCGGTGAACCTTACATGCCCTCAGAAGAACGAGTGAGAGCTCCCAGCCTGAATTACCAAAAATTTAAACATACGACTCCATTCACCCAGGCGAAGAATCAGACGTTGATCCATCCTGATTCCATCTATTTCAGTTACAGATGGGGGCAGGCACTGCTTTCCCTGCACAGAGACCCCAGGAAGGCTGAATAACCCCGGAGGGGTCTCCAGCCTGGGAGGGCTTTCCCTCATCAGGGGAGAAGCCCAGGTACTGCAGCCCCAGTGAGCCCCATGGAGGAGATGCTTGGGGTCCTAAGGGGATGCTCGGGGCCCTGTGGGACTGACAGCACCCCAAGCCACTTCCCCAGTAGCGTGCAGCACACACAGGGCTGTAGGTCGGTGGATAGTAAGAGGGAGCCTACTGTAAACTGGGAGCAATATTAAAAAGGTTTGACTGCAATCATGAAAGCAATAAACCCAAATCTTTAAATCCATCTAATACCCTACAGTCAAAGCACCCAAATTATCTGCTATCATGCAATGGTTGAATGCAGGTGAGCACTGGCAGGGGCATAGAGCACAGTGGCGGAGAGAGAAAACAGCCCTGCAAATCAGCATGAGTTTTAGGGCAAAGCAGCCCAGACACCTTATCGGTCGATAGCACCAAGACCTCAGTCCTCCTGGTGATGGGCAGGGAAAGCCTGTCCCCAGCTCGCTGTAGAGCTCCCTTAGTGCAGGGTTTGTGTTACCTTGAAATGCTCCGGCGGTGGCAGATGCGGCCAAGTGCAGGTGGGAGATGTGCGGTCAGCTACAGCCTGTGTTGACCACGGCAGTGTCTCCGTCTTGGAGCTCACTAGTGAGAAGCAAATGGCCTCACTGTGAAACTGGGGGAAGTTTGTGGGGTTTTCTTTGATGACAAAACAGTTTATCTAACATTCCCTTTGCAAATAATAAATATTAATATTATCATATGGCATCACCGTGATGTCCAAATACTGCATCTGGTGAGCGGCAGCTGACACAGCTGTATATAAAACGCTTGAGAGAAGAGCTTCTGGAAAACATCCAATAAACCCGTGCTTAGAGATCACCGGGAGCACATGAGAAACCAAACAGATTTTTTAATTTCATGTTTTAGGGAAGGACATGGCTTTGCTTCTGAGAGCATGGAGACCTGTTACTCGCTGCAAGAGGCGCTGAGGATGGAGCACCTCCTGGCTCTGAGTGCTGGTCATGTGCAACCTTCTCCATCCCCAAGAGTAAAGTCGCCCATGAGGCAGCTCCAAGGTTGGTTGCTGCTGCTGGGGGGAAGCAGCTGCGAAGCCATGCCCCATCCTTAGGTTTCAGGGTGCTGTTGGAAGCAATTTCCCTGCTCCTCTCCACCACCGGCTGTGTCTCAGTGCATTCAACAGACCCTAAAGACAGTAAAGCACCTTGGATGGTGGTGTTTTCCCTGTAGAATGGAATGGACTATTTCAGTTGGAAGGGACCTAAAACAACCACCTAGTCCAACTGCCTGACCAATTCAGGGCTGACCAAAAGTTGTGGCATATTTTTTAGGGCATTGGCCAAATGCCTCAAACACTGACAGGCTTGGGGCACCAACCTCATCTCCAGGAAGCCTGTTCCACTGTTTGACCACTCTTTCTGTACAGCAATGCTTCCTCATGTTCAGTCTCAACCTCCCCTGGCACAGCTTGGAGCCATTCCCACATGTCCTGTCCCTGGATCCCAGGGAGAAGAGCTCAGCAATGCCCTCTCCACATCTCCTCCTCAGGAAGCTGCAGAGAGCCATGAGGTCACCCCTCAGCATCCTTCTCTCCAAACGAGACAAGCCCGGAGTCCTCAGCCGCTCCTCAGGACATGCCTTCCCGCCCCATCACCAGCTCGGTTGTCCTCCTTGGGACACATTCAAGGACCTTCACATCCATCTCAAATGGTTGGGCCCAGAGCTGCACACAGGGCTCGAGCTGAGAGGACATCAGCAGGCAGCAGATTTGGGTAGGCAGGAACCAAGACTTGGCATTGGGTTGAGCAACTCCTCCGCTGGAAAAAAGCAACCCAACGTCTGGCACACCAAGGTTCTTCCAGGCAAACAAGCTGGAGATCTCCCCCTGCTCCCAGGGCCAAAGCAGGGGTGCCAAAAAGAGGGTCTATTTGAGCACAGCTGCTCTCATTCTGGCAAAGCACGATGGTTCTCAGCTTTGCAAGTCACACCACAGACTCTGGGGCATTGCTTTCACATTTTTCTTCTGCTCCATGCCCCTACTTGCAACAGAAGGTGCAGCAGCCAGGCTACTCTTAGCTGCTCAAAAATGCCTGGGGCAGTCGGGTCCCTGCCCTGGGTAGGTGACACCGATCTGGTTTTTCTCCCTCTCTCCACCTGTCCAGGTTAAGTGATGTTGATGCTAACACTTCATCATCATTAAAACATCATTGCTGCAACGAGCCCTTGCTTTCTCATCTGTCAGCAACGCAGAGAGCATCTCCATCGCCAGAATAAATAGCCCTTAAAAGACTTTAGGTGGAGGCAGGGGGACCCTTGGGGAAAAAGCCCCCGAATCCTCCATTCTGGAAACCTTCCCCCAAATCCCAGCAGCACCGACCTACCATCCAGTGCTGCTGAAACGGGCTTTGCATCTCTGTAAGGTCTGTGAGCCTGCAAAGCCTGTCAAATAGCTACGTAAACAGCCATGGGGAAAACTGGCACCCAGGGATGTTGTCCAAAAGCCACGCTAAATGCAAGGATTTCAAACCCTGATTTTTATAGCAAACAAGCCTAACATGCTCTCAGCGTGGCTGCAGCCAAGCAGGGAGGGTCTCCTTCCCCCTGTAAAGAAGAGGCCAAAAAACTCCCAAAATTGTCTCCTTACTCCCACAGAAGGCTGGGGCCTCAGGGGTGCCCTGTGCCAGGGTCATACAGGGGTGCTGGTTTGTCCCCTCAGTGCTGGGCTCCCTCTCCTTCCTATTCTCCTCCTGTCCCCATGGGATGGAGGAGAAAGGGCAGCCTCACAGCTGTGCTGGGAATTGCAGCATCCCCCAGCGACATCAGGGCGTTACAGGTTCCTGGGTTTTTTAAAATGCAAAATGCCCTTTAGTGCTGCAATTGCCACGCACAAGGCTTTTAGATGCCACAGGAGTCCATTAAAGTAATTAAAATACACATTAAGACTTAAAACTTGATATTAAAATCAAGTTCTGGCAGCCCCAGTGCTGTACAGCAGTCCCGTAGCTGCCCCACAGACCAGATGAAGGACCTTTAACTCCACGTCTCTGTCTTGCGATAAGGCCATGCCACCCTGCCCTTGCCAGCAGGCGTGGTACATCCTGGGCGCTTCCTGTGCCTGCCCCAGCTTGCTTGTGCGGAGCCGCTTTCCTGCAGGAACCACCACGTACCTGGAGTTTCTACAGGGGCAAATTTGTGCCCATTTTACAGCTAGGCAAAACCCAGCTCAGAGGTAGCAAGGGCAAGGCAGGCATTATGGGATGGCTCAGCCCTTTATCCACCCTGCAAAGCACTTTTGCCAACAGACCAGGGTTGGGGGCAGCCAGGGTGGCTGACTGGGTCCCGCCACGCTGGCGGTGCCAGGGGAGACATGTTCTGCAAGGAACAAGCACACATGTACCAGTATTTCCATCACTTGGCTGCACACAGGTTGTTAGGAAAAAAAAAAGATGATAAATAAAGATAAATGGAGGAGAGCAGAGCATGCCGGCAACCCTTTTCCATCATTCCTTTTCTTCCCTAAGCAGATCAAATTATGACCTGAAATCACTGAATACATATTTTATTATGTGCATCACTTAAAGGATGAGGGTGAGACAGAATTCATAAGGTATAGTCACATTAGAAGACAAAGAGTTCCCATTAATCTCCTACAGGAAAAGAATGAACAGGAGAAAAGGGGGGGACACGGGTTGTAATTGATGCTGCCCTCTCCTCATTTTGGGTGAGCTGGGACACACAGGAATGTCTTCTCCACCAACATCCAGACATAAGCCGCTCTTTAATATCTCACAAAATAGATGCAACGCCCTTTGCTCCTCCCGGCCCCATGACCCTTCGTCAGCAATATGAACCCATCCTTTCTTACTGAGTTTAGAGGGCTTGGAAATTAGCCCACCTCCTCTGCAGGGAGCAGGGATACCTTCCCTCAGCCCTGGGCAGGGCTGCCCCATGTTCCCTCCCCAGGGACTCACGGCCCCCAGCCTGCCGCTTGTCCTTGCCAGGGCCGTGCCGGGGGCTGCGTCCTTGCGGTCTGCTGGGCTTTGGCCCACTTCGCCCCGCTCGGGCGCCCGCTCGAGCGTGATGCCTGTATGACTTTGAGGGGTCGGCCCCGCCTTGCTCGCCCCCTACATACCCCCGCCACATCGAGTCACGGGTCGCTCAGCACTCTGCGGATCAATGCTAGCTTCAGAATGTTTTTCAGTTGGGGGAAGAGCCGCCGGCTCTTAGCAATTGTTTCAGTAACAATTAGAAAATACATGAAAGAAATAACTCTCCTACGTGAAATACCTGTCTATAGTTTACGGGTAGCTGAGCTCTGGCACTGGGCCGGGGGCAGAGGGACCAGCACCCCCCGCATGTGCCTCTGGCCTGGGACACTGGCGATGGGACAGGAGCTGCGGGGCTGGTGGCTTCAGACAGGGTTACGGTAAACTCCTGGAGGGTGAGAGGAGTGTGTGTTTTCCCTCTTAAACACCTAAACGGTTTTATGGGGATTTTGACAAGTCAGATTAAGCACTGTAATCAAGACAAACTTGCTGTTTAAATACGGCCCCTGAATACGAATCAGAGCTGCTGAGTTTTTTCCCTACCCAAGCCTGCACGTCTCATGGGCAGAGGGACAGGCGGTGGGGTGGGGTCACACCACCTTCTGCCGGTCACTGCGGGGTCCAGAGACAGGGACACATGGGATGCTCCAGTGCCTTCACACCTCTATGGCTCAGTCCAGTGGAACCCAAAACTGTGCTCATGGCTCTCCTCAGCCCCACAGCATTAGTCAGACCCCTCGGGGAGGCTCGTGATGTTGAGGGAGTTACAACGAGGTAACCCTTAAATGACCACATTTAATTTCTGCATTATAAGCCCCCGGAACTGCTCTCCTTCCCAGCAGGGCTGCCAGCACGGAGAGGGAGAACGAGAAGGCAGGCAGGCTGGAAGGGCACATCAGCGCTCGCTGGTTTGGGATTCGCATTGAGCTTGCGCTGCTGGCTTGGTTTCAGCTGTCACATGCTATTATTCCTGCCTCCCAAGGATGGCCTTCACATTTGGGTTTTTTTCTGAAAGTCTCCAAATTATTTTCCTTGGCTGCCTGAAAGGATTTTAAAAGACTAAGTGACAGTGTGCTCCCCAACCTGCAGAGACACTGGAGGGATTTCGGGGGGAGGGATGACAGGGTTAGAGATGCCCATGGAGCTCACACCCCTCTGCTACTCACGCAAGTCTCTAGGTGAAAGCCAGTGGCCCCCTCCACCTCCCATATTTTGGGAGTCAAACAGGAGCATCAAGGTTAATACATCTCCCTGAACAGACCAGGAAGCGAGTAATGACTTTAAGAGAAGGCAAAACTGGAAGAGGAAAAAAAATTAACCTGCCTTTCTGCCACCGCATGGGTCTGAGGCTTTGGGCAGGCAGCTACCAGAGATGAGATCAGGGAGTGAGGGGGGAAAAACCAATGAGCTATTTTCCATTGCAGCCCGCTGACGGTAGCAAGTGCATTGTGCACACTCGCTGTTCCAGGCAGATTAAAAGAGGCCATGATGGGTGCGTGGAGCTCTCCTTCACCTGAAAAGTTCATGAAGCAGGCAGCCCTGTGCGATGCTGCAGTCCTGGAAGAGCCAGAACCACCTTCTGCCCTTGCACTGCAGGCTGGACAAGGAAGGTCCATGCTTAGTTTTCTCTCTCATCATTTATTTCTGAGAGATGTGAAAACCCTCACTTTTTCCCCTCCCAATAATTTTTCCTGCTGCTTGATGACAGAAGATGAATTCTTGTCCTGCCTCGGGTGAGTAATGGTGGCCAGCCATCAGCCAGAGCAGATTTAAGGTGTGAAAGTTAACTTGGAAAGATTTAAAACAGCTTTTTGGCAAGACATACTCAACTCAAATGGCTGGTTAACGTGTGGAGCAGAAGCCATCTTGCTTTACCCCAACCTTTTTAATTAATTTATGAAGATGTTAAAGAATCAGAATACCCAAATACTGCCTTGCAGTGAACAGAGATAAGGTTGAGAAGACCCTCACTTCAAGAACCCATTTGCAGCTCAGCCTGAAAGCAAGACTAAAGCAAACTATGTGGTGATGGTTGCCAGAACATTGCAGGGACTAGGGCTTCTCTGAAAGATACGATGATGTGGGTTCTGGTCTTTAGCTGATGAATCTTGCCACAATTCATGGCTTCTCATGGTCTTAAGCACCATCCCCTGCTAGCCAAACCCCTCGGCTCCTCAACATTTAAAGCAGGTGACAGTTCCCGAGCTCCAGTAACAACCCTGCATCCATGACCAAGTGCTGCACGTGGTCTCTGCACCGCTGAGAGGAAGGAAAACCCCTCTTGGAGAGCAAGTCAGGAGGATCTCGTAAGGCTGACCTCAAGAAAGTCCGTGCGGGCAGCGGCTGTCATTTCCCCAGTTACTTCTCTGGGACGCCAGGGTTAGCACTGCTGCCTGCATATGTGGATGCTGCCCACAGAAAAGATGATTTCTTCAAGGCAAACACCGCAGAGAACGCTCTACTTTGCCCTCGGACCACCGAAGGTCCTTACTGGGCATTTCTGTCATCCAAAAAGCAACAAGAGGCAAGAGGACTTTTGAGCAAGGACGGAGTTAGATTTTCCTTTCCAATTATCTGCTACTGTCATTATGACCTTCCATAGTTAAACAAAATTACCCTAAACAAACAAGGCTGCTGCGCTCCGGTCGAATGCCGGCATTAGTAGCCATCCGCACTCGCTGATGAAGAGACCTGACATACTGATATTAATTTAAATTTCCCCTTGACCATCATTTTCAATTCCCTCCAGTACTGAACTTCTTTTTAAGACTGAGGTATGTTCCTCCTACTCTTCTATTAAGTGCTTTAAAAATAATTAAAGAGGCTGGATGGCCAGGCAGGGTTTTAAATTCCCTTTCTCAAAGAAAAATCTGACTCACCCAAAACCTCTCTCAGGGACACGGGCGCTGGAGGCAAAACAGCTTCCAGACAAGGGCTTTGTAACCCTGTTCTTTCAAAAGAAGAAGAAAATAAGAATTAAGACTCCAAGTGCCCACAATCTGCAATTAATTTTGCAAGGAGGGTGGTTAAGCACTGGAACAAGTTTCCCAGAGGGACTTAGGAATCTCCAGTCCTTGCTCAGCTGAGTTGTGAACATTTCCAAGCCCTAGAGCAACCTCATCCAACTTTGAGGCAAGCCCTGCTCTGGGCAGGGGACTGGACCCCAGACCTCTAGAGGTCCTTCCCAAAAGTCAATCACTCCTGACTCTGAAAAATGCTGAAAACCTGAAAGCGACCATTTGTTGAGGGGCTGACTAATTAAAAAAAAATTACAAAATGCTGTTTAAAAAAAAATATTACAGTAAGTCATTATATCCAACTTAATATGTCAACTGCAAAGAGTTACCTGAAGGAAGGAAAATTAAGGGGATTAAAGTAAGGGGCATACCACTTGTGACAAAGAGACAAAACCAAAAAAAAGCCATCGGCTTGTGTTTATGAGCCACTGTGTTTCTAATTAGGGACGGACACAGAATTTGCATTTTATCTTGATTGAAACAGAATGCAAACCAAAAAAATAAAGGCGGCTGCTGTTCAACCGTTTTCCCTGTTTAACTCAAGGAATAACCTTACGGCATTCAAAATAGCTGGTTCTTTTTCCTGCCGTTTTTAAGATCTCAACTTCATCAGAGTGATTTCAATTTAAAACAGAGGGGACCTTCAAGTGTGGGAGAGAAGGAATGAGATCACCTACCAAGCAGTAGCTGTGTAGCACAGAGCAGGGGTGCAACAGAAGCCACAGCAGCATGCAAAATAAATCAGTAGGCATCAATAAATCAATCAAAGGATGAAGGAGATCCATGCCTGAGACCAGGGAAAGCAGTAAGAGTGACAGCCATGGCTCCTCATATCAGCCCTGCCTTCGGGGGTGGCTGGCTGAGAAGGATGCTCCACACAGCCCAGCAGTCACCATGCACTAAATTCTCTTGAAATGCAGCAAAATGGAAATCAAGCAAGTGCTCAGCAGGACATACCAGACAGCTGCCGTCAGACAGAAGGAACCAATTTCATTTCCTTCTGCCACAGTGACTCAAACGATGCATATGACACAGACTTGCAGACAGCACCTCAGAGCAGGACACAAGGCTAGCTCGCTCTCTTCTCTCCTTGCTCTCACCCAGTACTGGCATGCCAAAACCCATGGAAGAAAACCAGTACGCAGCACCTGAGTGCCATCCAAACCCCTCTTGGAGCTGAGCATCATGTTTCTACCCACTGGACAAGACTCTCTAGAAGCCAACAACAATTTCAGTGCCCCCCACACCCTTCTATCTGAGAGCTACAGCTGTTGGTTGAAGGAGCATGTGTCTCCTACAGCCCCACTGGAAAGAGGCACGGATGTTACATCAGGACAGGATCTGCCCTGACTCTGCTGTAAGGCTTCACCCCTGCTCCTTTATTCACACCCCCAAGGGCATCTTCTTTTTTTTTTTTTCCTTTTCTGCCCTGTAACCAGAGATTGTCACCAGACCACATCACCTGTTGGGAAGATCAAAACCAGGCTGGTAACTGCGAGACCATGTGAAACGCCTTTCACACACCACCATCAGTTACTGCTGCTTGATGGGTGGCCCAGGACTGCCACAGGGCCTCACTCTGTTGACATGGAGAACGAAATCCCTGCAGCAATCTTGGACTCAGAGGTGCAAGGGAGGTGCATACTGCAATGAATGAATGCAGAGAGATTTTGTTTGCAAACCGAACCGCTTCCTAGAGGTATCACGGTATACATTGCACCTTTGCCACCCGCAGACAGGAAAAGATGCTACACCCACCAACTCCTCTTTCAAGCTTAACGATTTCTGGCAGCAATCCTGACAGCTCAGCATGACTGCTACTCTTGAAGACCGTCTGCAGTTTCTTACCCCTCCCGCTATCCTGCCAACAAAGCAACGACGACTCTTAGCATCATGGTTTATTCCCCCTCCATATGTACAATTAAGTGTATGCATGACCATTAAAAATAAGGCTACTTATGTCATGGCTCTGAAACACATTACAAACCAACTCCACCCCCTCTCTTATAACAACATTCAAAATACTTGGCTTCCATGGTGTGCAGAGAAGGGTGAACACAACCAGACCACATGGGTGATTAAGTGGTGCAGGGCTTTGGTAACCGGATCTAGAAGCTTCCTCCTTTAGCTGAATCAAATGGAGCCAGGTCAGTGGGGAGGGAGATCGTTATCCCAGGACATCTTGGTGAGGACAGTCCAGGTCCCAGGCAACTGCAGGCCACCCCATCTCTGCAGCTGCTGGTGGCAAGCAGCAGTGAGGACAAGGCTTGTCTTGACAGAAGGGCAACTTACTCCCCTCCTTTGGAGCTGCCCCTTGGGGTTGATGCAGAGGCATAAAGACAGGAGGAAGGGAAACTGCCCTTCTCTTCTTGATGACCAGAGGACTTCAGTTTCCAGAGGTGTCAACCTGGGTGATATTTTTCAATATGTAATGCATCTAAAAAAACAAACAAACCACCACCATAAATCAAAGGAACAACTGAACCATAGCATTATGGGCTCTCAAATCAGATTGCTTGAATGTCCAGCTAAGGCTTAGACACCTTTTTTCCCCAGTGGGGATGAAGGAACAGTCCAGGTGAAAAGTAACTGGAGATGTGCAACCGAGGACAGCCCTGTGTGGTCCTGTAAGCTCCCTTCCCACGTAAATCTGTTCCCATATGCAACAACAGAGAATTTTCCAGCTTCAGCTTGTGGCTCAATAAATTTTATTATTCCTTTTTGTTTTTATTTAAAAGAATTTGTTTTCCTATCATAAAAATTAGACAACCATACCACCACCAGCAGCAAAGTCTGTGGAGTTAATGTTGATGGCAGATAGTTCACTGGTGTTTCCAGTGTCTCAAAATGTCCTAGAAAGTCCATAAATGGAAAAAACCCAAACATGATGGTTTTGGGGAGGAACATCAAGGTGGTTTCAGCTTCTTGTCCTGCTGAGGATCCCAGATGAATACTGTAGCATATGAGCAGAACCAAGTACCCCATGCCTTGAGAGAAAACCCTTCATACCAGCTCCAGTACCTGATTAGTAGGGAAGATGAGACATTTAGAATAGGAATTTATGACATTCATTCATTATCTCCTACATCAGCATATAGATCACTAGGACAGGACTGACCCCTCCGTCTCCACCCCTTACCCTTTATTCACCAGCATGCAATACTACCACACAAATGGAATAAACACTTGGCAAGGATCCTGATTTTGATGTCTGCTTTCACTAGGATAAATTACAGCATGAAGCAAAACCATCCACACAGTTGCCTTACTTCCACTCATCCCAATCAACTAGCTCTTGAAAAATCTTGTAGTAAAGATGAGAGATTTTGTCCTCTCAGCCCTCTATACTAACATTTCCCTTCGTCCACACTAATATGTTGCAGCAGCCTCTGAAGGCACAGTCTAGAGATGGCAGAAAAGTGACTATGAGGGCTGTCACAGCCTGTATTAACCTGGTTTGGTTTTACTGGGGAAAGCTCAAGAGCTTGAACCCATGGGTCCTGTCTGGCATGGCATCTGCCCCCAGACTGAGGTAGATTTCTGCAAGCCCAGTCCTTTCCCAGACCATCCCACCTTTCTCCTGAGTGCTGCCAAAGGCAAATGGAAATACCAGAGCTCTGACAGCTATGGCTGTTTGCATATTTCTCTCTCTACTGTCTCTCATTAACAAGCAAAGTGCATGAGCAAAACCTCTCATCTCTAATCGTTCTCCTGGTGCTGCTGAATTCACTTCAAGAGATCAAAAGTGTTTGTGTGTTTTGACCATTTTACTAAAGGAGGAAGTGGCCAGAGTCATGAGCAACCAATTCCACAGCCTATGAATGAGAGGCTACAGCATCACATGCTGCAACAGGAGGAAAAGGCCACTCGTGGCCTAAAAAGGAGGGAAAAAAAATAATTCTCACATACACAGACCACTTGTGTTGCTCCCCCTTCCTGCTTTTTTGGTGATTTTTCCAGGACTGTTCAGACCAGCAACTCTGGTCTGGTTTCAGAGAGCTGCTATTGTCACAGGGGTGTGAGGGGGTATCAGGATGAGGACCTCAGCTTCATGAGTGACAATCCAGCATCTAACTTTGCAAACAGCAACCTTTTAGAAAAAAATAAACAATCAGCAGCTAGAGAAAGCTGCCAGGGCTCTGGGCTACAAGCTTTCAGCATTAGCCACCAAATCTCAGAAAGAATGATGGAGGTGAATACTGCTGTGTGCAATTTGGGATCGCATCAGATCCGAGTTCTCTGGAGGGTCAGCACCAGCCTGGCTCTGGGTACTGGTTTTGCTTGGCCATCTGACAGACACATAAAGGACAGTCTTTTCCATATTATTTGACATTTCGTGGATAGAAAAACAGACACACTGGAAGACTTTTAATTCATGTGCTGAAAACCCAGGAAAACGCTGGCTTCTCAGTGCACAGGGAAAGTTGTTTTCACAAAACCCTGCGCTGCCAACTGCTGTCTGTTACAGACTGTGAGGACACCAGGAGTAAGCAACCAAAGCGAGGAAGCATCCCTGCTCATTTCAAACATTGCTCCAGCTGACTGCACATCAGGAGCTCTGCTTTCAGCTCTGCTGCACCCCCTGTCAGCAGCAGCAGCTGGAGGACAGGCTCTGGCTAACGGCGATGAGTTAACACACAGCCTCCGCTGCCAAAACCAGCATGAAGCTGGTGAGATGCTTGTGCCAGACTCTCCGTGCTACCACAAGCCCAAGGAGCTGTGGAGGCACGGTGGGTGCTGGACGGCCATCGGCAGCTTTGCTGCACCTTGCTTCAGCTGGGTTTTGTTGTTGGGGTGCTGTCTGCTTGCTCTGTCACATGCCAGAGGCAAATGCATCATTTAAATTACTAACTTCTACATGTGGGATGACCTCCTCTGATGGTTTCTCCTGGCTGTACAGTTCCTCTGACCTTGCCTCTTTACTAACAACAGATTCAAGCCTTTAAAGAGGAGATGCATGAAATAACTTACCTTAATTGTACCCTGACTGTTAGCAGCAATCAGCACATTGGACTCCTGCAAAAAAAAAAAGAGGCACTATCACAATCTGCCATTGCCTTTTAAATTTTTTTTAAATTTTTAGGCAGTTGTTTTTATCTTAAACATTAGGAGTATATCTAATTTCAAAGGGACTTAACTCTTCAATTTTCCAAGATGCTTTCGAGGCTAAAAGTCTTTATAAAAGTTGTATTACCTTGAAGAATTAGAAAGCAATAATCCTTTGTGCTTGTAGAGAGATTTAAATCTCCCAGAGCAATTTACAAACATGAATTAATCCTCACAGTCTCTCTGTGAAGTGGGCAAATAATAATAATTTTCATCTTTTGGCAGCGTATGGACAAAGGTCTCCAGTGTCCTAACTAAACCAACTATTCACCATGACAAAACCTCTCTGGCTCTGAGGCCACCACCTCTCTCACAGCCAAGAGGTTTCAGACAAGTAAAACAAAGAGGAGAAGAGATTAGAGAGCAATAGCAGATACACTCAGTTTGTAAAGGAAGATAAACAGACAGGGCTTCAGCCCTACTTTATTCAGGAAGGCAGCATCTATTTACCTCCTGCCAATTAATGGAGTTGCCTTTGGAGATGCCCTGGTTGTCTGCAAATTAATGGTCTGCTGATTCAGTCAGGCAACCCTCAGGCAAAAACTGGGGGACACAGCCTCTGCTCTTCAGACTGCATCCCCAGTGTGACCACCAAGTACAGATACACCCTCTCACACTACATCATTCAGTCAGGGGGAAATACAAAGGAACGATATGGTGCCAATAAACCTAGAGCATGTAAGTACAGGGGCATTGGCAACAGCCCTGGAGATGCTGAGATTGAACCACCACTCCCAGACAACCGTCCCGCATCCGTCCTTACGCCAGCAATCGTAGCATACGATGCCAAACCGTCTGCCACACACTTTAGGAACCGATGTAGGAAAAATCAGTTGTTTTCCCTAAAGACAACTGATTTTTCGTCAGACACATTTTTCGAATTCTCTCACTGCTGCTATCCATCCTCAGACAAACTTGCCATAACTATCACTTAACACATGCATTTTTAATAAACTCAGTGACTAGAATATGGCCAACTCCAAAGGGAGCAGAAAGGCAGCTCGACCCAGCCCCAACAGGCAACAGCCCCTGCCTCGCCACAAGGGTCAGGACTTCACACAGCCACCAGCTTTGACGCAGAGAGGAAAAAGCCTTTTTCATACAAAAAGCCACTTACGTAGAAGTAGCCTTGTGGTGGACCACTGGGCTAATTGTTACAGATAGATTTATTTACCCCCAGTACAATCATTAGGGGATTAGTGAAGACTCCTGATATCTCACAAACAATCCTCCAAGTCAAAGCTCCTGAAAAAAAAGTATATCTTCAAAGGAAACATGCACTCCAATTTCCATTAATGTGGTGGCTAAAAGAGTCTAATCCTGTGAACTGCTCAGCTTCTGGTTAACAGCATTAGAGTCATAACCCACCAGGGAAATGCAGATATAAAAGTGTGATTCGGGGACTAAAACAGAGCCTGGGATGCCAGATAGGATTTTGGAGGCAAGGGAGAGACACCGGCAAATATCTAGCGTGCAGTGCAAGAGACGAACTCCTGAGCAGAGATGATTCAGGGTTTGAATGATTCCTGTTTGCACTGAGTGATTGGTAATTCATCCTGCTGCTGCAGTCTGCTGGGGTACCACTGTAAATGAACTCTGGTTCAATGAACAGTTTTACCTGCTAAATAAAATAAAAACACCAGAGGGTAATATACTCTCACTCCCTTGTTCTTCAGAAGCCACTGTTTGGTTTTTTTTTCCCCCCAGCAGGGTCTGAGCTAATCACTGCTCTGCTGCTTTCATCTACAACAATGAGACACAAACGGGAGCAGACAGCAGCAAAATTAGCACCAAATCTGTCATCGACCAAACAGTGACTTGCTTGTTAAGGCACTCTAGCACTGCTTACCCAGGAACACAGCTAAGTACCTTGGTTTTAATCCTCTAAAGAAACAATTCTCTTCCTTTCGTATTGCCTCTAAAACAGTCAGTATGTTAAACACCTAAACAAGTCATGAAGTTGCTTAGATCTGTAGGTTCCTAACTCACAACAGCCACATGCATGCTGAACTAATCTTTACTAGGACATGTGTGAGTGGAGTCACCACATCCTCAAAAGACAACCACCATGACCACGTAACTGGCAGAATACTTATTTTCCCTACCACACCAATACAGGCATCTGTGTGTCTTGGGCAAGAACAACAGGGTATCACCATCCCCTGTGGTTGCATGTTCTACTTTACCATAATCACTTGGTGTTACTATGCAGGGCAAGAGGGCTGGAAGGCTGGCCTTCCTCATCCCCCTCTGATTTTTTTTTTGTCTGCAGGAGCCCAAGCTCCCAAAGCAGGGGCAGGGGGTAATGCTGGAGATCCACCATGAGTAGTCTCGCTCTGAAGAAATCAGTTACTAAAGTGACATTTCTATGCACGCACCCCCTATGGGTAGTTAGCGTCTGTAGCCCTTCTTAATAGAAGGGGCAGAAGATGCCTTTGCTAAAACAAGATTGAAGAAAATCACCCACAGGGACAAACACAACAAATAAAGAGATGAGGGTTTACTGCCTGGAAAGCAACAGCATTTTATTCCATACAGCTGCTAATCTCAAGTATTACGAAAAAACAAAAAAAAAAAACCAGCCACAGGGACAAACACAACAAATAAAGAGATGAGGGTTTACTGCCTGGAAAGCAACAGCATTTTATTCCATACAGCTGCTAATCTCAAGTATTACTGCACCCTGGTGGAAATGTAACCTGATGGAACGTGGCAACCTCTCCGCTGCACATCCAGACATGTAAGGAGCAACTGGTGGAGACGGTATTACTGTGGTGGAAATGTAACCTGATGGAACATGGCAACCTCTCCGCTGCGCAACTGGTGGAGATGCAGCGTGGAGCCCTCAGGTCCCCTGCGATGAGATAACATGGCATCTCAACAAACCAGGGACAGCCACAGACTTGATGTGAGACAGCTTAAGAATTTCGGTCCTAAGTCAACAGAAAAGAGTAAGGCTCTGGGGATGTCAATGGTGGAAATGTAACCTGATGGAACATGGCAACCTCTCCGCTGCGCAACTGGTGGAGATGCAGCGTGGAGCCCTCAGGTCCCCTGCGATGAGATAACATGGCATCTCAACAAACCAGGGACAGCCACAGACTTGATGTGAGACAGCTTAAGAATTTCGGTCCTAAGTCAACAGAAAAGAGTAAGGCTCTGGGGATGTCAA
Source organism: Eurypyga helias (assembly GCF_000690775.1). Taxonomy (NCBI): domain Eukaryota; kingdom Metazoa; phylum Chordata; class Aves; order Eurypygiformes; family Eurypygidae; genus Eurypyga; species Eurypyga helias. The sequence goes on along the minus strand of NW_010250739.1, from coordinate 60,049 downwards.
AAATATGCATCTCCTTGTCTCTTGGCATTATGTACAAATACAGGAAGATTAATTGTCAAGTGCAGGTGAATCTCAGGACTCATGTTAAGATTAATATAGAGTGCAGGACCAGAACTGCTCTAACATGCTCCAGGGTTGAAGACCTGTGCTAAGACTTACAAAGAGCCTTTCACACATACCAACTTTTTCCTTGACTGCAGTGACAGTATTATGGGAAGTCTGAAGGACAGTTCCTTGACATTGGGAAGGACTTGACTCCACCACAAATCTTTGTTATTCCACAGACTGGACACATATCCACACAGAGGTGGGCATTATGCAAAATGAAATGTTAAATCAGTCCTGAGACAAAGTCAGACCATAGAGAAGCACCTCTGTCCTGAACCTGACCAATCCAATCTCCTGGATGTGGCACTGGATGAACATGACAGGTCTACCTACAGGAACTTAGAAGCATTTGTCCTGAGGATTTGAAGGGACTTTCTTTGATTGCACCAAAAGAAGACATTTCTGCAGCACATTCTTGATAGCAAAGAAAAACAAAATAAAATTTAGGACCTTCCTGAGTAGATGAGATGCCCGCTACATTCATCATTCGAAGGAATTATTCACCCGGTGACAGATGGTTTTTGAAGCACACGGATTTTCTTCCCTCCCAGATGAGCCCTGTATTTGGATGGCCCTGGGGAAGCAATTTGTACAGGGAAAGAAGGGAGGAGAAATAAAGTCTGTCTGACTGCTGGTCAGGAGCAGTTGGCATTAAGAGAATCAGAAATGCTCCGGATGCTTTGTGAAGCTCGAGGAAACACAGCTGAACAACTCAAAAGTTGTCTTTTACTCCCTATCACACTGAAGAAGCTCTGACAGCTGAGGTTGCAGCTCTTCCAATCTTTCTTTACATCTTGGTGCAAGAAACCAGTGGGGTGGGAGAGGAGGGGGACAGAACTAGATGAACATCACCAGAGATGGACAGCTGTTAGAACCACACACACCCTTCCTTGGAGGGACACACACTGATGGTCCAAGAACACTCAACTATGGAGCAAGGGAAAGCTCCAGACAGACCTTCTAGCTAAGCTGTAAACCACCCCTTGAACCCAGTAAGTGAGGCTTACCTCCAGTCACCACTCTCCACCAGTACAGAACCACTGTGGATGCCCACCTGCAGCTGCAGTGCTCCCATGAGTTGAGCACTCCTCTGGCCAGTGGGCTAATGCAAAATCACAGCCGAGTATTTTATCACCTTCCCTTCCCGACACAAGGTAGAGAACCCCTGTCCACAGGGGCTCAAAAGAGGCACGATAAGCAGTGTTGCATCGTGTGTCCCCCCTGCCCCTTTGCTATAATCCTTTGTGAGACCATTCCTCCTCTGTTATCCCACATATATTAAGGATTAAAGTGAGATTCAGAAGCTCACCCTGAAGGAAAAGCTGGAGCATGTCTACACAAAAGGAGGCACCTGGGTGCTGACTCTAGAATATCTTGGTCCCCTTGTTGGGAGTGAAACTGAATCAGAACATTTATATGTAAAGAATCTGACACTTCTCTAGTTCATAAGCATAGTTAGTTTTGTAAAAGCTGGTCTTACCAGGAACAGAGTTGGAGTATTTGAAGGCTGGGAACTACAGTGGGTACCTAACAACCATGGCTTTAACCATGTATGCCAACATATAAAAGATGTAGCAGCACTCCCTCTGACAAACCCGACATAGCTCGACAAAGTTAACCTTTAAACAAAACTTACCTGACCGTGTTTTCTGCAAGGCACACGCTGAGGAGGGAAGAAAGTTTGACTAAAGGAGAAATGATAGAACATGGACTTATTTCCTACTTCTGTGCTCCCTCTACCTACTACAAATACCAGCAATAACACAACAGGTTGAAGAAATTGTTCCTTAGGATTATAATCTTATATGTGCATGTGTTCACACAACAGACTGAAAGTCTTATTTGGGATTTTCATCTTATTAGAAATAATTACAGGCTATGAAGTTTGTACCTTTCTTACCCCTTTTGTGCACAAATAAAGCATATTCGCCTCAAACTTCCAGCGCAGTTGTTGAGGTAAGCGTGAATTTTCTGGATTTTCAGCTAGGTTTGTTACATGGATTCACAGTTCGGATTCTTAAAGATCTCATTTTAAATTAACAACTTCTCACCTTCACACCCCTGTAGACGTTTTTGCTAACGAATGGCTGGTTTGTCAGCAATTCTCTTTCAAGCAGACGGACTCGCTGCCAGCGAACCCTGAACACTTACTCAAAGGAACTGGAGCCTAATTAAGCAAAGTTGTTGATACAATGGGAAAATATACTGGGTGAGAAAGCTTGCACTCCAGTGGCCATTGTCTTATTTATTCTGTTATTTATTGACAGAATAAAAGTATATAGTTGAACTAAATCTAGTGCTGTTTGTACAGAAAGCCCTTTCTTCAAATAAAGCTACTCAGTCCTTACTGAAGATGTCAACTATTACTCAGGTGCTGGCTTTTAGGACCGGGCTGCAGACTATCTGCAAGACATATTTCATCCAAACTTTTCCCATCACCATTGTGCCCAAAGTCTTTTCATGCACCAAAATATATGAAAGTGGTTTCCTAACAGACCACCACTGCTTGACTGCTCTTCATCTTGTCATTAGCAGATTCTAATGGCTTTTCACTCCGATTCCACCAAGACCTGGTCACTTTCTTGTTGTATGACTCATGTCAGCTTTTGTTTTTGATAGAAAATTATAAATTCTAACCTAGGAACCATGATGAGCCTCCAGTGTACAGAAATCAAGAGGTTTTTAAAAGCTAAACTGCTAGATTAGATCTCTTCCCAGCAGGACAACGTGCTACACAGAATATTTTCCTTTTTCCATTGTTACGATACAATCGTTACCAATGAAGTGGTGCACGGTGGGATGGTTGAAGTGGTGCACAACCCTCTACCTCCCTGTGTGCCAGAACTCACTCTGTATGCCACCACACTCACTTAACAATATTCCCTTAAAATTGTTCAAAAGGGATTAATATCTACACTGTGAACATCAGGCCCAAGTAGAAATTAATTACTTCTTTAAACTGAGCACTTATTTAAACAACCACATCTTCCATAAAAAAAGATGTCATACCAAGACATTTCAGGAGCAGCAACACCCAACTCTTTAGATTTTAAACCTGGAACAGGATGTGCATGCCTAAACTATGTCTTTTAATCCTTAGAAACTGTATTTGTATCTCACTCTGAAGGTAATTCTGCTTCGTACACACAGGATAAAGCCTCCTTAGGTTTACCTGTGTCCCTTCCCCCCCCCCCAAACAACAATATATCTGAAAAAGGTTTCATCTGTTCTTTCTAGATAAAGTTACAAAAAAACCCAAAAGATTGTGTATTTAAGTATATAAAAGCTACACAATTATACCTACACAGCATAAAGATATTTTCTTAACACATTAACCCACAGATTTACAGATGACAGCACTCCTTTGGCTTTCAATAGAAAGACTTGCCTACAATCACACGCACACAACTATAGTTTCTCCTCACGTAGGAATTCATGGACACACTATAAAGCAGAAAAAAGCTTTCAAACAAATTAGTGTTTTCATCATCCTACATCAAGCAGTGTCTACAGCTTCTGCGAAAGATGAAGCACGTCTTGCTAGGAAATGTGTGCGGGTAGAAATTCAACATCTCCTTGAATCCCTCCCCTCGTTTTTCTGCAATACCAGACTTTAACCTCTGTACCAGGGATGCTTTTATCAAGTTTTCTGACACTTCCACACCTGGCATTTTCTAACTGCAGCTCTCAATACGTGAAGATATCTCTCACCCCTGCTCCCTGAAGAAGCAGTCTTCTCATTTTTGGATTTTACACTTAAGGCATTTTTCTACTTCTGTTCAGGCCAAACTCAGCACAAGAAGATGCTGTATAACTGGAAACTTATTTGCTGTCATACATACCCAGGTTTCTGTATTCACAGCACATGGATGCCCAGAGGAAAACAGTCCAAGGCTTGCTCCAATGACACACTCAAATAAGTAGTAAGCTATCTCTCAGCCAAGTGAGAAATCAGGTTTTCTTAGCATGATCTTTCCTTTCAGCATGTGGCTCTCAAGGAAATAAGATCAACAAGACAACTGAAGACCAGGCTAGAAGAAAATAGAAGCACACAAGTGTATGGTGCTCACACAGGCACCAATTTGCTGGTTTCTACAGTGTCTTTTGATTTCAGGATGGAAACAGAGGCCAACTGACTGATGGGACACAAAGGTCTGCAGAGGCAGAAGGGCCAGCCAGCAAAGCCCACCCCAGGAATTGCTGCTATATTACTAATTTAGGCCTTCTGGAACAAAAACTGTTTTGATGAGCGCCTAATTTATTTAGAATTCAAGATGAGAATAACTCAGACACTTATTATTCAGCACCTACTGCAAAGCAAAGTACACAGCTCCAACAGCTGTTGCACACTCCCCATCAGGCAAGGTAGGGAGACATATGTTAGAACCAAATTATGTCGGCATTAACCCCCCCCCAACGGGCAAATAATCTCCTCTATACATGGGAATATTGAGCTCCACTCCCCATCTATCTGTGACAAGGTCTTTAAAGCTACTTGTTCCTACGGTCATATATCCTGGGATTTCAGATGCTCCCCATAAACAATAAGCTCAAGGCCTTGAACAACACAGCAGCAGTATATAAATATAGCTTGCAATAAGCCTACAAAAAAGTGTAGGCTACATAAACATGCAACACATTAGCATCAATATTGCAAAACCACAGGAAATGGCTAGGCATTAGTTTAGTGAAAACAGCTTTTAGCATCTATTCTCTCAATACTTAGAGCTCCCAAATATTTGTTTGGCAATTCTATATAATGCAATGCCATACGCCGCTTGATAACTACACTGCCCGAGATCTGTATTCCTGCCGCCGATATGTTTTCCTCCCTTCTCCGCTACTGTTTGTTGTGGGCAGTCATTACATCATGTGGGAGGTAATGAATTTCATTCTCTCCCTAGCCAAGGTCATGCTGCCCTGCCCACTGGTGCTGTATGTGGCAAACTCCAGCCCCGGGCTGCTATTGTTACTATCGCTGTTCTTATGCTCCCCTTCCAAACCCTCACATCAGAAACAGGGTGTGCCATCTGAAGAAATGGCTACTCATCCACGAGAACATCCAGAAATGTGACCTAAATCTGGTAGCTTTAGATTTTAGTTTTGTGCAGACCAGTGGCAAATTATCTGGGATCAGAGCTGTAAACAGAAGTCAGTAGAATGTGAAAAGCCTTTTCAGTCCAAGCCACCCTGAATCAGACAGACAAGCAGCCTGCCTACAAGCACAGCCTACCACAAGTGCTACACAGCCCAGTCCTGAAATACTCCCAGCTGCTGCACTGGGAAGGAATGGATGCTGCTGGAAAGCTCCTCAGAGACTGTTAAGACACTTTTCCCCACATCTCCCAGCTCCTCTTTCATTTACAAGATGCTCCTTGGCCTGCTGTGAAGGGCAAACCCCAATTTGTCTAAGACCTGCTTTATGTTCAGTTGGTTCTCTTATGCCCCTTTCTTTCACACTCCATGTTTCTTCCATCCCTCTTACCTTCTCCAGTCTTCCTTCTCCTTTTTGCCAAGCCAGTGCTTTCTCTTCTGGCTCAACTGCATCCAACACTCCTCAGCTGCTCTGTTTCCTCTTTCAAGTCTTCTTCACACTTGAATCAGCAATTTCCTAGTTTGTGCAACAGCACTTCCATCTTTCCCAGACCATCTGTCCCATATCCTCTGGGGCCTTTTGTATTTGTGAGCATCCCTTGCATGGCATCTCCCATCAAACCCCTACTTTCAGCCGCTCCATTCTTGAGTTTCAACTGCCTTCCACAGCACCATGTAAGTCTTCCCATCTCCTTCTCCCCACCCTTGTGAATCCACCTTTGAAAATCTGGCTTACAGAACAGTTTGGCTTGCTTTCCAACTCTTTTGCCTCCAGCATACTAGCACCAACACCAATGTGCACATCTTCCTAGGTTCAGAAAGGGAATACACGGTGGTTAACCTTCCTCTCTGTCCAGTATGCAATCAACCACCGTATCTGCTCCCACGGGCTGCCTTCCCTTCTTAGCTCTGTACTTCTGGGTGCCTGAACTCATTACTGCACTAGGATGACAAAGCTGTTCCTCTGGTTTCTGTCTGGGCTGTCAGCTATAGCTCAGGCCCACATCCACCTCAAATAACTGCCTAGATAAAAAACAGGGTAGAAGAACATAAGAAGGTAGAAGCCTCGTGGTTCGAGACTGAAACACTGTTATTTTGTGGTAACAAACCAGCACTGGGCCAGGAACTTTCAACAGGTGAAGATGATCCATGTCAGTAGCCTTGCAGATGCACACATGCCCCAAATATCCTCTTTCATACTTTTTCCTGATATGCAAGAGCTGATAACAGCACATCTGCTGCCATGCTGAACTGGAGTACACTCCTCTGACAGCTGACATGGTTTCTAAGTCGGGCCAAGAACGATCACTGCCAGGTGACATCTCCTGTGCTCTCTGAAACTCAGCACACCATTGATGCTGTCAGTGGCTTCCCTGGGCCAGACAGTGCAGTTTGGATCCTGTTATTACATCAGTCACCACACAGTAATACCATGAAATAAGCTGGTCCAACTCCTGCTTCCCTTCCTCTCCCAGTGCCACTAGTTTCAGTCTCTAAACAGCTGAATGATACAGACTTAAAACTGACCCAGCCACCTTGACGTTAATATTTTACATTATTAAGTCTTAGCTCTCTAATGCCAATAAATCATTTATATGTGCACATTTAATTAACAATCCAATCAGTAAAAACAACTTAGCATTTGCACAGCACATTTTATCAGAGGAACCAAAGACACATTACAACATTAATTAAGTGTAACAAATGCCCTAGTGAGGTAGCCAAGTATTATCCTACTTTGACATGTGGGGAAACCGAGGCAACACATTCAGTGGATTTGCCCAAGGTTAATCCAGATGTTCACAATGAGGCACGGAAGACAAAAAACGGGGAGAAATACCACTGAGATTTAACTCTCCTAATAAGCATACCTTTCCTGAACTGCAGTATTTACTTATTTTTTGATGATAAATCCATTCCATCTGCATTCCTCTCCCAGACAGACTAGGGGCACAAACCACTGCTATCAAGCATGACAACTATCAATCCTAAATACCCTGGGAGTATTTCCCACATGTGGTACAGAAAACACCAGTTCCTGGGACTGAGAATATAGCTGACAGCCAAATTGATTTGCCCAAAGAATCAAGGATGTTTTGGGTTTTTTTTGATAGTGCCTGGCAGCCATTCAATCCAACAGCCCATACTGGGGCCAGTCCAGCCTTGCTTTTTCCAAAAATCATGAATTCTCCTCTGTATGCAAACTACATGCTGTGGAAACGCTTTAGGTTTCCCAATTATGTGATGCAATGTTTCAGAGTTAGACGATGCCTACTGTCAGTCTTTTTAACCCAAGTGTGTGCCTCTCGGCAAAGCTGGATGGATTTTCAGAAGTTCCCCCTGAAACCAAGAGGAGCTTATCTCCTCAATGCCTTTGGCAACTGGATCACTATGATTAAGGGACATGAGTATAGATATGAAGTCTGTCTCATGATGGTAGGATGGCCTTCCTTTGCCAAGAAGAATGATGTACAATGTATTACTTACTTGACAGTAATCACAAAGTCACCAATTCCTGCACAGCTCCCACTCTGAGACTGGATGTGCAAAAGATGAAATAACACAGAATTCACCTCACCTAATTAAAGCAAGAGAAAGAAAGGCTTGACTAATATTAAGGTATTAAAGCTACCACAGGCTTAAGACAGGGCGTATAAAGCCCTGAACTCTTCCTCTGGAGAAAGAGGTCCTGCAGCCATGTAACTGGTGGGAACACAAGCTGGCCAGGGCTAATGGGTCAGTCTGGAAAAACCACCTTAAACCCCCTACAGGACACTGGCCCCTCAAAGTAGACATGAAAGCAGAATTAACACGTTACAACCAGAGATGGTGGCAACCAACATGGGATAATAAGTTAATCACAGGAGACGTCAAGAATAACGAAGAGAGCCAATCCAAGTCAGGCTGCCTGGGTCAGCAAGAGGGGAACACTTTGGCACACACTCATGAAATGGTTGATGGACTGAGGAAATCAATTTATTTAAAACTGATAATAGATTTATACTCTGCTACTGTTAATTTTATTTGGTTTGGCTGTCAAGTTTTTGGGGCAGGAAGCTGTCACTTGCTGTCTGCTTGGACAACACCCAGTAAACCAGATCTCCTGCCAAGTATAGCTTCTTTGTACCATCCTAATGAAAATCACCTCCACTTTTAAGACTAGCTTGATAGAGATGCAAAAAAAGGGTCGCATTAAAGCAACCTGAATTCTGACATTTAATTTATAAGCTTTAACTGTAATAATATCCCCTGAACATACCCATCCATTTTAAAGTGTAATCCTACCACCAAACCAAACCCTGATACTACAGTATCCCAAGCCAAACTTTGAAAGTTCTGGATGTACATTAAAATCCTGACAGATTAACAAGATCTTGGAATAACAGATCTTGGAATAATGTTGCAGGGAGGCTCAAGTACTCAGTATCTGTGAAACACAAACTATTCTGAATGTTTTGCTCATGCCAGCTGGAAAACAAGGATGACTCTTTCACTGCATCTACAAGCCTTCTAATTGTGTTACTGGATGGACCAGAAGCCTGGCAGCCATAGAAATCAAAGCCTTAATTTCTTCTTAAGCCAGGAATAGTATATTTAAAAGCACCAGGAACAGAGTCAAGTGTCAGCACTGAAAACGCTGTCTGGGATGGGGGGGAAACAACAGCATATGCAAGATGTTGCATCTCCAGCCGAGGCTGCAGGCAGGCAGGGTGGGGGATGACACATCTGCATAGCAAGCAGAGCTACAGCAAGGAGCAGGGAAGTGAGGCACAGCGGGAGAGCCAAAGCATCTCATTCCTGGAGGCGGCTTCCACCCAAAGGACCACAGATGCCTAGTGGTAAGAACAGAAGAGGGAAGGGTACATGCCTGCAAGGTGGTCCAGCTTGCAGCTGTATAAGCCACTACAGGAAATAGGCATCTTATTTCTTATATTTTCTATGCAACGCATGTGTGCCACAGATGTGAAATCACTGGGATCTGGTGAGATAAAAGAAGGGAAAATTTTTTCTTGCAGAGAAAAATCAAGGCACAAAAACATTATCATAGATATAAGGTTATGAAATTATACCTATACTAATGCTATTTATAACATACATCTATTTGGGAATGAGGACTTTGATTTAAGGAATAGAAGTTTAATTAAGGTAAAAGAAAAAGTTTCCATTAATCTTGAGAGGTTTCACAACCTGCTGTTCTCCTTCAACATCCAATTCAGCTAATGTTCTAACAGGATCAAGCACAGCACTACATACCTGAAGCCTCCTGCGATGCAGACAAGGCTGGGTAAGCCGTACCAAACTATGCAGCCTTCTCTATTCTTGAGAAATAGGAAGCTTTCTCCTCAAACTACTGTCTCAAAAATGCTCCAAGTGCAGTGGGAAAATATTTTCATTAGCCAGGACATGGAGGGAAAATTATGAAGGAGAAGAGACATGGATAAAGTTGAGATTGGCACTGAAAAATGGCTAGAGCCTACACCTGCAAGCAGCAGGTTCTGGTGATATCCAAACTGCTTTTAACTTCACAAGCACAAGTTCACTCTTGAGTGGTAACTAGGTAAAATTTCAGTTATACTTTAATTTCTTCCCTGCACAAATTCAAGCCATAAGGTTGTGTTAAGAAAGTTTACTGTCTCCTGCTCCTGTGGTACATGGTAAGCAGAGGTAAGGACAGGGTATTGGAGCTGGGCATCCTCCCCCAGCCAGCACAACCATCTCTTCACCTATAGCAGAGAAAAAGGGTCAGAGCTGGCCTGGCTCACAGTCAGTGTGATATCTCTAAATCCTTATCGTTATGGCAGTATACAAAAGGGAGCTGAACTGGCCTTTGAGCTGGGTCATGTCTGCAAGGCTGTTGGGAAGAGAGCCATCTTTTGTTTGTAAACGGAAGGAGATGCTGGAAACCCTGAAAGATACATTGAAGCCCACAAGCCATTTATGCAGGTCAGTTTTCAAAGTAAGGCCACACTACAAAGTATCAGCTTTGATAACCAAATTGCACGGCTGGTATTGAAAATGACAGTACTGTAAACTGAATTTTAGTAAGATCCAACTGCACATAAAAGGTGAAGAGCTTCATTAAACAAAACCATACAGAGTATAGATGACATGCGAGGTTGCTTCTCTAATATCCTACTACTGATGCTTTCTCCATTGTATTTATCTGGGAAAAGGGAGTGGGAAGAGAAGACAGCTATGCCTTAGGTATTAAGAATGATGAGAGTACAGCTTTATAGCTTTAGTACAATAAATGCAAAGCATGACATCTTCCCTACTTCGTTCTGCAGAATGAACTATTCAGGATTAATAATGAACTTTGCATCATCTGAAGGACTCAATTGTGCTCTGCTGCCTGCTTCCCTGATCCCATCCATCTAAAATACTCCTGAATCCAGAAGGATGAGCAACACCAGCAACAAAAATGCACCTGAGAAATCAGAAATCACTGGATCATTCAGCTGTTGAAAAGCATTTTAGATTTAAAAACAAAAGGATGTTAAAAAAGAAAAAAAAAACCCACCACCAACTACCCAAAACCACCCCACCAAGGACTGAGATTAAAGTCAGAAGAAAAACGTAGGATGTCTTTAGACAAAGTCATTGACTGGGGGGAGTTGGGGAGAAAGAATATAAATCCAAACTCAACACACAGTTCAACTAGAGAGAAGTTTCCTATTTTTTCATTCACCTTCCACTTTCCTCTCTCCCTGACGTGCTCATTCACCTTCCTGCAACTCACCTTCCCCTAAGGAACACCGGGAGGTTGCCCCTGAATTCTAATTGCATTTGCTATTCTACTAAATCCCATGGATTTACACAGGCAAAATTAGCAGGACTTGCCTATCGGGCATTCTCTACAACACTGGATGAGAAGTCACCTGAAGCTGTAGATGGGCTCTCTTTTGTTTATGGCCTTTAAATAATTCAGAGAGAGGCATTGTCAAGCTGAATCTGCAAAGCTCCCTTGACTTTGGACTTACGCTATTAAGACTGCCTGCCTATTGTTTATAAAGACAAAACGGAAAACATTATGGGATCGTATGTCTGCATGGGAGGGCAGTCAAGGACTAGAAGAACAGGAGCTGTCAGGACAGAAGTAATAAAAACGCAGATGGGAAAACATAAGCAGGCAGTAGGTGAAATACAGATGTACCAGCGAAGCAGCAAGTTGCCAGTTTGGTCGTGCTATAAACAAACAATGCTAGCAGTTTCTTGTGTAATAGGATGTCAGCCCTTAAAAAGGAAAACCCCAGATGCAAATGGTAACTTTCATAATTAAAAGCACGAGTTCCCAGCTTTACAGCTGCAGCAACCTCTCCCAGATCTGTCTCACTTCTACAAACCAGTGAGAGTCATCAGGCAGCAGGTCAGCACTTAATCATCATCCCAAACCTCAGAAAGAGCAATTTCATCCTTTCTCCCTTTCCTCCCTTTTTTCTGGGTTCTCTGGGCAAAGATTTATTAAGTTGTGCCTGGGGACACCAGGAAGCCACAGGTGATGGCTCCCAACATGCCAGGGAGCTCATACACCCCAAGGTGCCTTTTAGATCTATTTTTTTTTTAATGACTCTAAGGTGTGCACAGCTTTGGTGTGGTTTTGAACAGTCATATTCAAAGCTGCAAACCTGGCTTTACAGTAAAATAACTGTTTCTTGAAGCAGCATGAAGAACCTGGGAGGAATGGGGACCTCAGGACATGCAGCCCTGCTCTACCCATGCACATCTCTTCAACCAGAACATAAACAACTCTACAGTCAGTTTGCTAAACCTAACGAGCACTTAAAATAAAAAGGCATTTTAATACAAAACCCAGTAACTACAGTTACAGTCTGGCTTTAAACTACCAAGCTGGATTAACTCTTGGCAATTATACTTAGCTCTGGATGCTGCAAACAAAACCCTGCCCAAGGGCTGTCCCCACGTGGTGGGACATCGCAGCTTGGCAGCAGAGTTGCTGCCAAGGGCACTGCAGGAGCCGTCTTGGCATATTACAGGATAATACATGTGTACGGAGGGGAACGATCTGGTTTGGTTGGCTCTCCTAAAGCAGACAGAGACCTCCACTTTACTCTAGGAAGAGTGCAACGGTGGACAAAACATTTGTTTTGCCCACAACTGGTGTCAGCACCTTCCAGTCCTACAGAATGTCATGATTAAAAGTCTTTTATTACAATGTCTTTTATTGCAGGCTTGACTGTACCAAATCCTAAATGAAACATGATGTAACACATGCAAATAAACAGAAAAGAGGATTTGAGTAATAAGAAAATATCATGAAGTAGGGAAGTTTAACTCAGAAGGTCAAAACCATTCTAGCCAGGAGAAGGAGATGCTGCATGGGGCACGCACGCATACCCAACAGTTCCTTTCTTACTTGCTCGGTGACTGCCAGCTAACAGCAGGGCCTGAAGCTGCAGTGCCATTAATAAGTCCCTGAATCTCCTGGCCTTGAATACACTCCTAAACTCCATGGAACAGCTTGCCAGCAGTGTGCTGCCTGCCAGTGTCCCTAAAGCAAGGCCATTAAACAGCAAGCTGCTTTTTTAAAAAATTTTCAAGTGTGATACATGTATCTGAAATAAGTATTGCCAGCTCCCAAACTTTACTGATCACAGCCCGCTCTCAGGTAGGAGTTCCGAAATGAACTGAGAGGCTGTCAAGCTCACACGTCACAGCCTAGAAATCCTTGACTTAGATGCTTCCCCCATGCTCCCCCCTTGGCACTCCAAAAGGGTGAAAACCAGATCCTTACTCCATTCTAGGCTATAATCGAATATTTAGGACAACCTGATGGCTCTATACACTTCTGCTGGAATAGATTAAAAACCAGACATTAATTCTTAAAAGCATAGTTTTGTTGTTAGCATCACTGCACTAGCAGCGAAGAGTCAGGTCTGGTGGCAGCATGGGGAGCAGTGGATCATGCTAGCAGCTCTGCCAGATACGCTGCCTGACAGGCTCAGGTAGCTGCAGTCTGAGCTTGTCCTTCTCTGGGTTCCTAAAGAGGAAAGAAAGCTGCATTAGAGTACTTAATTTTCCATCCTGCCCACTCCACAAGCGCAGCAGTGGCTCAGTTAATGGCAGACCCTTAAGCCATCAGAGGTTTTTGCAGGTGGAGAGAGACCTTCTTACTGCACACCAAAATAATTTCTAGCTACTATACTATGAAGACTTAACCCATTCCATGTAATACCTCCTAACAAATTTATTCCAAAGAAAACAAAGTATTTTACTTTCTAATGAGCCATAAGAGGAAAAAGCATCCATCTTCATATGACATACTCACAAACAGTTCTAACGCACTTGTGGTTTCTCAGAAATGCAAGTCCGAAAAAGGCTTTCAGTAAAGTGAGATCTAGGTAATGTTCTACATCACTGTTTAAGGACAATTCAATCATCTTTGTTCTGGATTAAAGTCTTGCTCCCGATTAATCTTAACAGAGCAATGAATAGGAAATCCATGTCCCAGGAAGTAGGAAAGCTTTTACCTTTAAACCCAATTCACAAGTAAAATCGTCTCTCTTACAATGGGTAATTCTGCTACTGTTCAAGTTATTTTCACACAGTGGGTATAAAAAAAAAATTCTCTAGATATCTCAAATTGAAATGACTGTTTTTAATGCTCCCTGTCCTCTTGAATGCATGCAAAGACTAACAATACTGTATCAACAAGAGGAGCTCAACAATCAAGAAATCCATTAAACTACCAACAACACTACTAGCAAAAAAAGTTTGCAAAGACTCAAGTATGTAAAGAAGAAACCAACATGTCATTTACCTACTGGGATTGTAAGAGTGAACAAAACCCCTCGGTGTTGCGACACGGTACCTCTGATTTTCTAATATCCTTCAGCTACATAAATATCAGAATACAAATCTGAGCTCTGCTGACAAAAGGGGAGGGAAGACAAACACACATTTCTGGCATCTAATTTTTTTTTTTTAGCTAATCTGTTTCATTCTTCTTCGATTTTAGATATTCTTTCTGAAGTGATACTGCTGTTGACTTGCTCTTCAGACACCGTGGCCTTAGAGCTGGACTACAAAACATGTATCCTCTGCTTTCCTCTCAGCCTGATGATGCCTCGTTTGAGGCATCAAACGCCTCATTTGAAGCATTTCAGAGCAGAGACAGTGAGAAGCAAAGGACACAGTACAGTGAATACAGGAAAATAAAAACAACTGTCCTCTGCCAGGACTCTACTTATTTCTTGTCGCAGCCAACAAAATGTACTGCTACAGTCATCATCATCAGAAAATCTCCTGTGAAGAGTTCATGATCATCTACTGCCCTAGCTATAGCTTCCAAGGAAGAAATAAATGATAGTATAAAAAAAATGGTCTCTAAAAAAGCCACACACAATATGAGTTGTCTGGTTAAGAAGAGACAGAGACGATGGGGCTTGGCATGCAACACATTCACTGCTTCATTATCTGATTTGTAGTGAGCTGGGCTCAAATTCCACATTCTTATGTTATCCAGAATCAATACAGAAGCCTCAGCCTGGCTGAGAATATACCTGACTGCATTCATAAACCCACCTCAAACCTGCTTGCAAAGGAAAACAATGGAAACTTCAAAAATCTGTACAAAACAAAGTTTTCACAGCTCCCCTCCCGACTGCAGAATGAGTAATTTCCAGGCTCACAATGAATAGCAAAAAACAAAGACTTCGTGATTGTGGTGGGCTTATGAGGAGGGGACTGTCCTTGTCCTCACCTGCGTGTTCAGACAGCTTTGCTCTTGGGGAAAAAGCAAGGAGCTTTACGACAGGAAGAAGAGGGATAGCTGCAGAGGATGGCTAAGAGACACAGAGAAGGTCTGAGTTCACGTTCAAGGACATGCTGGGAAAGCAGCAGCCAAATTGCATCCCTTCACCCTGCAACCATACATCTATTCAAACATTTATCTAAATGACATCTCTAAAGTGGTATTATTCTTATATAAACATCTGAGCATCAGTAGAGTGATTTTTCACAGTGTGGGTCTTCGCTTACTTTTGGTAAGGTAAATATATATATATATATTTTCTTAAGTTCTGAAACAAAGAAAACTCACAAGTTCTCAGTGCAGGCTGCTGCCTGACTCCTGTTTTACTTCTTTTGCATCGTCAAGCCAAGCGTGAACCTAACGAAAACAGAAAGCTGACAGCTAGATGCATCCTTCTGTACTAAATAAGCACATTTGTATTTCACTTTCGGCTCATTTTCTCTTTTTTTTTTTATACCCCTGCTGGCCCAAATTTATCTTTTCAAATGCTGAAGCTAACATGCAAGTTGTGAAGCAAGGCACACACAGAGGCACTATTAACCTCCTATTTTAATCAAGAATATTTCATTCTAAACAAGTCTAGTCTTCCCCCAAGCACATACTCCCCAGACAAGACAGGCTTGCCATTATTTGGTGGTCGGAAGAAACTTGGGCAGTTTTGCTTTGTAGAAGGTCTTTCCTGGAAGAAAAAGGCAATGAGGTCTCAACAGATCAACCTAGAAACTCAGAAGAAAATAATGTATAATTTTTCAGAGACTTGGCTAGTGATGCTGAGCCTCTGCCAGGGTAGGTAGCAAGGAAGGATGCAGCCTTTCCTCCTCCTGCTGCAGTTAATTTGTGTTATCTGCAGATTACAGGTAAAAGGAACTTTTTTAATTTAATGGATCTGAACCAATCTTTCTTCCCAGTATATGTAATATTGCTTATCTTCCCTCCAGTATCTCTCATTATTGTAAGTAAATGGGAAACAATGCACTGCCTCATCTGCCAGCTCCCCAGGCTGCACTGGCTATACCTCTCTGCTTAACTTAATATTCACTTCAGACAAAGTAAAACTAGAAAATCCAGTACTGCTCCAAAGAGCTCACTTCTCTCCAGCTTTAGCAACCAGGTAAGAATTTTGGAGGTGATTATGATATGCAATAATATATGTGAGATGTAATTGTTTGAAGCAGCGCTTCCCTTGAGGAATTCAGAACACCTCATGCAAGGGTGAATGAAGCTCCATTCAGCTGCACAACCCCAAATTTAACAGCATAATTTCTATTTAAAAGGTACTCATTAAGTTACTAAACATAATTTTCCTGCCATACTGGCTTTCCATTCCTTAGAAAGGACTGATTATTATAATTCTGTGTGTAACCTATGTAAAATAATCATAAAACCTAAGTATATATCCAGGTAGTTTCAATTCAAACACATCTGCTTTCAAAGGAGCGACTCTTTCCACTCTGTGCACATAGCTAGCTCATCTAGCATTAGCTAGAACTGGATCAGAACAGCACCAAAAGGAATTTAAGTCTTATTTAAATAGGTTAAAATGATACAAATCCATGTTGCAGTTGAAAAACCAGTCTGAGCAGTTGTTTTTACAAGTGTTGTAAAAGCCTTAATTCTTGCTTTATAGGAATGCAACGTTATTAGCATTAAGCTGGTCAAAAGTTACTGGGTTTCAAGACACTTTGGGGGTTTGCTACTGACAACAAAAGGGCCGAAAGCATATTAAAACATTCAGGACAGTTGCATAAAACCAAGCAGTAACTGTATTAACACACAGACCTACAGAAAAGAAAGCTTTTGCAGAGAAAGCCACCTGTGCATAAATGATTCTACTTCCATTTCACCCAGAGGTTAAATTATCTGATCAAAATCTTGCCCTGGAAGTATAAAAAAAATAAAAAAATAGTTCATATTTTTCCACTTCATTTAGACTCTGTAAAACATTAAATCCTGCCAGTAAAACTGCTTAATTAAGAGCGCTAGAGTGAAAGGTTGATGCAGCTCATGAGCTGTGACTACTGAATGGTGGTGGCCCAGCAGGACTCGCCATCCGTAGGTGCACTGAAGCATGCAGGGGTTGGGGGGAAGAGACAATACTGTGGGGTTGCTTTGACTGTAACTGAGGCAGTGTCACTTGTTAGAGGGAATGAGGTTATAAACCCACCTTCAAACAGCAATGACAGGAGACTACCAGCAGCGAGGGTTTCAAACACCCTCAGTGTGGGAATTCTGCTGCTGCATTGAAGCCAACTTCAGAGGCGGTGGTTAGCCCAATGCCAACGGCTTTTCAGAGCCTACTTTACACTCACTTTGCTCTTGCTGGTCTGAAACCAGAGTCCTCCTTTAGCATTAAGAGTGGAGAAATGCAGCTTTACCCCTGCAGCTCCTATCTTAAATAACCCCCACTTCATCAGCTTAATGAAACACTGAATGCTACCCAACTGACTGAGATCTGAATGCTTGCAGCTAATCTCACTGGCACTTTGTACCAACCAGACTTCAGCAGCACTTTAAAAAAAAAAAAGCCAGTACAAACCTAGCAGTGGGAAGTAGAGCAAAGACTGCTCACGTAGGAGATCCTCTGACTCAGAAGAGACCAGCTTTGGCTGGAGCTTGAGATCTGGCAATAGATGCTGGCTCAGTATCTGCAAAACTTGACAGGTTCCCACAATGTTTTTAAGAGGCTCTGCTCCAGGACACTGTACATAATATACATTATAAACCCCCCAGAAAACACTAGGGCTGAGCCTTCCTACCCAAAGGCTAAGAGTTGTGGGAGAAGAGAGAGTACACACCTGTCACCTCTAATCCCTAGGGCAATAGAGGGCAAAATGCTCATGAGCCAGAAGGCACAACAATAAGAACAGCATGGGGAGAAAGG
Source organism: Eurypyga helias (assembly GCF_000690775.1). NCBI lineage: Eukaryota > Metazoa > Chordata > Aves > Eurypygiformes > Eurypygidae > Eurypyga > Eurypyga helias. The sequence continues at coordinate 42,194 of NW_010250739.1, read as the reverse complement.
ACCTTACAACTCACAGTAAATAGGTTTCCAGGCATCATCTGAACACTACCCC